>NC_058412.1:29483359-29656299 GCF_002201575.2 Neomonachus schauinslandi | reverse complement strand
GGGGGAGCGGGAGAGGGAGAAGCAGGCTTCCCGCTGAGCAGGGAGCCCGATGCGGGGCTCGATCCCAGGACCCTGGGATCACGACCCAAGCCGAAGGCAGACGCTTAACGACTGAGCCACCCAGGCGCCCCTACATCAATCCACTTCTGATTAATGCCAGTGTACTGTGCTTCATGCAACTCTTCCTTTCTCAGTCACCTGGTCACAGGGAACTCCCCACAAGCTCAGTGATGTGGGTCGACAGAGCTTGTCCTTTCCTTTCTTTAAACGACAACTTGTCACTGTTACTCCCGCTGCTGCTGCCACAGCCACCACACACCCACAAGACTGGCAAATGGTCTCATGCAAATTCCTGCCATTGCTGGAGCTTTTTGTCATCTGGAAATGCCCCAGAAAGATGGCTCTGCCTCCTACCTACCTTACAAACCTTCCACCAGTACTTCACATTTGTGGAATTTAACTCATGCCCAGGACGTGAGCTATAATGAAAATATAGTGTTTAGCCATTGATACCCTGAAATTCCAGAAGGATGTAGGAGAGAAGTGGAGAGGGACTCCTAGAGCCAATGCCAAATACTGAATGTATATGCGAGGTCCATCTTGGCACCACCTCACTCCCCACTCTAGGTAAGATGCTGAGGGTACAGACTTCTGGTTCTAATCCCAGTTCTCCTGCTTACTGACTGAATTGCTTCTCTGTGCCTCAGACCTCAGTTTTCTCATCTGTTAAATAGGTATAGTAATGGCACCTACTTGTCAGTATTTGTTTTAAGTCCTCAGCACTCCTCAATCACCGTGTCTGTTTCTTATAGAGGACTACTTAGTGGGGCTTTGGTAGGAAAACTCCACGAGGTCCCACAGGGAGCAGGTAGGTGGCTCCCCTCATTGCTGGACTGGCGGGTGCTTACAGCGGCGCTGACAAGGACCTGTTGAATGAATGGATGGGGTAGAAACTGACCGAAGGAAGGCTAGGTCCCCAGGGCTCTACATCCCCCGGCCTTGTGAAGGTGAGGAAGTAGCAGAGTGAAAAGGGCACGGAGTACTTTGGTGTTTACGGGCCTGACCTTGAGTTGAATCCTGGCTTTGCTACTTAGCAGCAGGACTCTGGGCGGGTTAATTTACTGGTTTTTTGATCATGAAATGGAGCGGATAATACCCACCTTGGTCGACCGCCGGTGCTGGGGGACCTCGGTGTGCTCCCTTCCTCCCTGCTCACCCTTCCCGCGCACCGGGGCAGGGCAGAAGCAGACGCGGGAGCCGGGGTGGCGGGGAGGGCGCAGAGGAAGGGGGTGCCCCCGCAGGGTCCTCGCGCGCCTGGCGGCCAAGGGGCGGCACGTAGGTGGCAGCGCGCGCGGCGCGGACTCGGAGGGAGGCTCCAGCTTCTTGCGCTCCCCGAGCAGGAGAGGGCCGGGCGGCCGCCGGGGAAGGCGGAGCCCGCGGGGAAAACGAAAGCGAGAGTGAGCGGCCGGGACCCTGCGGGCGGTCGGCGGCGGCGGCGGCGGCGGCGCGGGGTGAGCGGGGCTCCGGGCGTCCGGGGAGCGCGGGGGGCTCTGGGGTGCAGGTGGGGGGCGGCGCGGGCGCGGCGAAGGGCGAGTCGCAGCTCGGGACGTGGACGCTGGTGAGAGGCCCCCGACCTCTAGCCCGGCCGCGCGGGAGGGCTGTCCGAGGCCCGGAGCCCGGGAAGCGATCGAGCAGCGCGCTGGGGACTGACAGCCATTCCCCCCCCGCCCCCGCGAAGAGTTTCTATAAGAGCAAGTAACGAATTTCCCGGGCCGGAGTGGTGGGGTGGCGGGGGATCTAGCGGAAAACAGTTAAGTTGGGAAATATAACAGATGGGAAATATGGAGGCCCGGATTTGCCATAGATTGGCTAAATAGGCCCTGGCTGAACATCTCCTGCCTGCACAGTTGCAATTGTTTCTCAATGGCCAGGCCTTTTAGCCCACCCCACCCCACCCCTTACCCCCGCCCCAACTCCGTACCACCCCGTCCCCCATATCTTTTCTCAACACTGCAGCTGCCGAGGGGGTCCTTTAAGTCAGAACAGGACACTCCTCTGCTCGGATCACCCCAATAGCTCACCATCTCCTGAGAATTCCGTCAGTGGTGGCCCCTGGGTGGCTCGGTTAAGCCGCGGACTCTTGATTTCTGCTCAGGTCTTGATCTGGGGGTCGTGAGATGGAGCACAGCCTCCAGCCATCTGGAGCCTCCCCGCCTCCCGCCACGCAGGGCTCAGTGTTCAGCAGGGAACCTGCTCGAGATTCTCTCTCTCCCTCTGCCCCTCCCCCCCCAGCTCTCTCGCGCGCTCTCTCTCTCAAATATATAAATAAATCTTAAAAAAAAAAAAATCAGTAAATGGCGCAGACAAGGCCCCTTGCTCTCTCCACTGCGACCAGACAGGCCTCATTGCTGTTTTGGGAGGCAGGCAAGCACATGCCTGCCTCTGGGCCTTTGCACACCTGTTTCCCCTTCCTGGAAAGCTCTTCCCCCAGATGCCTGCATGGGTCATTCTTTTGCTTTACCCTGTACTTCTTGCAATGTCATCTCATCAGAGCAGCCTTCTCTGAACAACCAGCTATGTAAAAGAAACCCCGCCCTTCCCTGACTGTCCCCCCCCCTTACTCTGCTTCAGTTTTCAACATAGTAGTTATCAGCCTGTGACATTGTTTTATGGATTTGTCTGTGTTCCTCCGCTAGTAAGTTCACAAGAGCAGGGTTTCCTGCTCTGGTGCCACCCCAGCACCTAGTAGTAATAGGGCCTCTTTAAATATGTGTTTAATGAATAGTAATAGTAATAGTAATAGCTAAGCGTTGTGCAGGACCTGGAAGGGGCTGGGTCCACAGGGAGCTCAGAGTCTGCCAGAAGGAACAAGATGAGGAAGATGGACACATAACCCCCGATAGTGATTTTTGCTGGAGATTTCCTTTAGGAAAATGATAACGTAGAATCAAAACAAGATTTATTTATTTATTTATTTTAAAGATTTTATTTATTTATTTGAGACAGAGAGAATGAGAGAGAGAGAGCACATGAGAGGGGGGAGGGTCAGAGGGAGAAGCAGACTCCCCGCTGGGCAGGGAGCCCGATGCGGGACTCGATGCAGGGACTCCAGGATCATGACCTGAGCCGAAAGCAGTAGCTTAACCAACTGAGCCACCCAGGCACCCCAAAACAAGATTTATGGACAGTAGTTGAAAAGAAGCCTGCCGTTTCTTTTTTCCAGACTTGGAAGTACTTTTTCAAACATGTTAATTCAGCACTTTCTTAGTTTGCACATATAGTTCACTTAAATTCGAACTGGCTTGTCATTCTGATGAGCGGCAGTTACTTAACATTAAAAGCGCCAAGGGTTTAGAGTAGTTGATAGAACTTCAGGTTCTAATTGCTAAGGGCTCTTCCATAACTTCTCCTCTGATATCTGTGATCCCCTCCCAATCTGATGTATGGTCTCATGGTTGTAACTGAAGTAAATGACACTGGTTCCTAAAAATAATGGTACAGCTACAGATCCTTATCAAACACCCTTGGGCATGTTCTGGTATTCCAAGAGTTTGGGATTTTAGAAAAGTAAGGCAGCATAAATCCTGTCTATTATAGAATGCTCTCAGCAGGATTTGGGGGCAGCCCTCTATAATAAAACAATTTCTGTAGTGAAATGTATACGTGGACAACAAAGTATCATAAAGACTATAAATAGCTCATGTCAGCCCAGGTCTAGACAGGGGGCTACAAACCTATCAAAAACAAAACAAATGAAAACAAAATGAACCTCAGTTTTTAGTGCGTTTTGGGTTTCAGAATTGCAGACCAGGAGCACCATCTATTGAGGGTTAATGGTGTGGGGGACTCTGCTGGGTGCTCTTCATCTGATTTATTCCCCACAGCCACCTCTGAATCACGTGTTTTTATTCCTGTCTTCAGGTCACAAATGAAAGGTTCAGAGAGGGTGTAGCCCAGAGCAGTGTGGCCTCTAAAGCTTGACTGTCTCCACGACACTAAGCAGTAACGTGACGGCTTTGCCTTTGCTCACACTCTGGACACTCCCACCACGCGCTTCCAGCTGCCATCATTGCTCACCCAAACCACGGCAGCAGCCTTGCTTGGTCTCCTTGCTTCTGCTCGTGCTCTGCTCCGCTGCCCACACCTGTCCCTGCCCCCAGACCCTGTTCTTTACATAGTATCAGAGTCATCACTTAAAACATAAATCCAGTCACATACCCCCTCTACTAAGAGAATGTCCGGTAACTTCCTGTTGCGATTGGAACACCATCCACTGGTTCCGACCATGACCTACAAGGTCTATGTGCATGGCGCTGACATCTCTGACTCATTTCCTACTCTTTTCCCCTCACTCACTGTGCAGCAGTCCCCTTGATCTTTTTGTTATCCCTTCAAAGGCCATGCTGGTTCCTGAGATATTCTTCCGCCATATCTTGATATGATGGACTTTCTCATCATTCAGTCTTCATTTAAAATTGCCTCCTAAGAAAGGTCTTTTGTGACCACTATGTCTAAAACCGCCTCCCCCTTATCTCTGCCCCTATCTACCAACTCACCCTCTATGCTGCACCCTATTTAATTTCATTATAGCACTTCCAGCCATCTGGTCATCATATTGTCCGTTCCTGTTATCTGTTTCTGTGCATGGTCATTTTCTGTCTTCCCTCAGTGGAATGCAGGTCGGGTGTGAATTTATCCTGTCCACATCTGTATACTCATTGTCAGAATAGTGCCTGGTACTTGCGAAGCATTTATTGAATAAATGAAGAAAGGACGCACGGAAAACAGCAGATGAAGAAAAGGGAGAAGACGAGGGGGTTTCAAGTAGAGTATTTCATTTTAATGAGTCATTCTTTCATTTCCCTATACACCATCCAAGTGTTTGGCATTTACTACTTGCCACCGGGTATTGGTGATACAAAATGAGTAAGACATAGAACCTGCTTCCCAGATTGCTCAATGACTGGGCTGTTATGGGAGCTGGGCAAGGTGGAGTGGTGGGCCCTTGGAGGAGGACTGGCTGCCCCTCCAACATCAAAGAAAACATGCGAGCCTCACAGATGAGTGGGAGTTGCCTGGTGGACAGAGGGTGCAGATATTGCATTCAAAGCAAAGAGAAAAGCATGTGACAAGTCATGCAGGTGGGGGAGGTCTGCAGATATTTTGGCATTCATTCATTGATTATGGAGCCCCTATTATAACAGCCTGGCCCCGTCCCTCTTGTAGCTCATGGTCTCTTTTGGAAGACAGTCAGTTATACAAGCAATTGTAGGAAAGGGGACAAGAGCTGTTGTGGAGCACCAAACCAGGACCTCTTCAAGGATGTCTGGAAAGTGACATCTGAGCTGAAATCTATAGGAAATAAGAGTTGATCAGGTGAAGACAGTGGATGGGGTAGAGTCAAGAGCATTTCAGGGAGGCAGCCTATTGGACAGAAGCAGTTAGAGTCAGGAAATAGTCAGGGGTAGAGGTGTTCTTTTGATAACCATCATTGTGTAGGTGGAATTTAAAGCCATAAGTCTAGAGGCGATCTAGAGGGGAGTGAGTGTTAGTAGAGCAGAGAGGAGATCTAAGGACAGGGCCCTGGGGCACTAGAATATTTAGAAGAAATGTCTGTTCAGGTCGCCAATTTTTTAATTGGGTTGTCTTTTTGTTGTGGGGTTGTAAAAGTTCTTTATATATTCTGGATATTGGACTCTTATCATATATGAATTATAGATATCCCATTCTGTAGATTTTCATTTTCTTCATAGCGTCCTGTGTGACACAAATGTTTTTACTTTTTTTAAAAAAGATTTTATTTATTTATTTATTTGAGAGAGAGAGAGCAGAGAACCCAGAATGCTGGGATCATGACCTGAGCTGAAGGCAGATGCTTAACCACCTGAGCCACACAGGTGCCCCTGTTTTTACTTTTGATAAAGCCCAATCTATCTTTTTTCTTTTGCTGTCATCACAAAGATTCCATTGCCAAATCCAAGATTCTGAAGATTTACCCTTATGTTTTCTTCTAAGAGTTTTATAGTTTTGGCTCCTATATTTAGATTCTATATTTTTTAGATTTTCATTATGACTTAAATCATTGCTACTCTCTTGGTCTAATGAGACCCATAAACTGGGGTCATAATTTACCCAGGTAAATTTATCTATAATTGACTAATGCAAATTTTAAAGGGAAGATTTTTGGGATTTCATAGGGGAATCTGTTTCTGTATAGTGAAATCTTTAATGATTTCATAAACTTCACTTTATGTATGTACTCTCAACCTTATTCTTCTCAACATGAAGAGTTCTGATTCTACTTGTGTAGTTCAAGCAGGTGGATAAACCTGTCCCTGACCCTCACTGGAAGCAGAGAGCAGAGTGGAAGAGAAAGACCCTTTTCCTTTTTTGGCTAGCTGAGTTTTGAACATAGAAAGTTTTGGAGAAATTAGCTTGGTGTGCAGATCATGAGAGAAAAAGATTTTGTAAGAGGGCGCCTGGGTGGCTCAGTTGGTTAGGCGACTGCCTTCGGCTCAGGTCATGATCCTGGAGTCCCGGGATCGAGTCCCGCATCGGGCTCCCTGCTCGGCAGGGAGCCTGCTTCTCCCTCTGACCCTACCCCCTCTCATGTGCTCTCTCTCTCTCAAATAAATAAATAAAATCTTTAAAAAAAAAAAAGATTTTGTAAGAAAGTTTTCTCTGGATTTATGTGGGGCTGAGATGAGTCTTATAAAGAAGATTCTTCTTATCCTGTTTTGTCTTCTACACTGGATTGGGATAATCAGGTTAAATATGTTATGTCTCACTTTTTTCAAACATCTCTTCTGTTCTAGGTTACTAGAAGAAATGGCCAATGAGCGTCCACCAAGTTTTTCTATAGAGGAACTTAATACATACTGTCAGAAGCACAGCTTGGTACTTAGGTATTATGAACTGTCTAAGGAAGGACCTGCGCATAACTTAAAGTAAATTGCTATTTTTTTAAAAGATTTTTTTAAAGTAATCTCTCCACCTAATGTGGGGCTCGAACTTACAACCCTGAGATCAAGAATTGCATGCTGTACTAACTAAGCCAGCCAGGCACCCCAAATTGCTGGGTTTTTTTTAAAGGTATATCTCTATAAAATATGAACTAGAAGAATGGCAACTCTGGCACAATTTAGAAGTCAATAATTTAGCTCTGGAGTGAAGATGATGTGCTGTTTTGCTGTTTGAGGGTAACTGCTTAAATTCTATACTGAGCCAGTTAAAACCTAGTCAGGTTTTAACACAGGAGGCAGTGTGACTGGAACACTTGGCCTTAGACAATGCATGGGTTTTATAACATTTTGTGAATATTGTCTTTGTAATCAGGTTTACATTTCAAGTTACCATAAATGAGAGAAAGTATTCAGAAGCAGAAGGTAAATCAAAGAAGGAGGCCAAAAATGCTGCAGCCAAATTAGCTATTGAAAAACTTAATGAAGAAAGCAAGGTGAGTTAATGCCCTTTTTAACTTTACTCTGTGAGAAAACACCCACAGAGTAAAGCCATTTGCAGGTTCTTTCCATTCAGAAGTACAGTCTTTTTCCTCCATCTCCATTTCTGTAGAGCCCTGAGTCAGAGGTTCATCTAAGAAGTAGTGGGCAAAGCCTGCCAATACCCATTTAGAGTGCCAGCAGTAGAGACCACCTCTGAAGTTGAGTGAACGGGAAAGGAAACAGCGAGAAATGAGCTGACGAGTTCTGGCAGGAGTCCCTGCACCCGACTGAGGGATGGAAGGACAGTGGGGAGGAAGGACAAAGGACAAAGAGATGGAAGGACCATGGGGAGGATGATGGATGAGCAGGACAGGTGATGGAAAACCAGCATTCATGGAATTGGTATCCTGGAGGCTGAGAACAGAGTAAAGAGTACAGAGAAAGCTATCTGAAGAGATTCCAGTTGAAAGTGTTTCTGGGGCGCCTGGGTGGCTCAGTTGGTTGAGCGACTGCCTTCGGCTCAGGTCATGATCCTGGAGTCCCGGGATCGAGTTCCGCATCGGGCTCCCTGCTCAGCGGGGGGTCTGCTTCTCCCTCTGACCCTCCCCACCTCATGCTTTCTCTCTCTCTCAAATAAATAAATAAAATCTTTAAAAAAAAAAAAAAAGAAAGTGTTTCTGAAATAAAGGAAGACCTCGATGCAGATGAAAGCAACTCAACAGATAGAGAAAAACACAGAGCCTCCAAGAACATTGATCGTTGGGAAAGTCCTAGGCTCTAGGGATGATGAAAAAATCCTATAAGCATCGAGGCAGAAAAAGGAAATTATTCAAAATGTAAAAACGAAAAAAAAAATCATGCTGTCCACAGCATCATTTTAAACCATGGGATAGCAGAGAACTGGCCGTAAAATGAGACAAGCAGTCGTTTACATGTGGGACCAAAGAGGATTGTTTCTCAGATATTGAAAATTTTGAAAACATTGACTTTCAAGATAACTTTCCTGAAAAATCTTCCTCGATGATGTCACCCTTGTAACCCAAATTGGAGAAAGTAAATCAGGCAAAATTGCAAACTCACGAATTGTTAATGAGCCAGAAAATCAAGTCAAGAAGTTAGGAGAACAACAGACTACCTTTCCCCAAAAAAGCAGAAGACAGAAAATAATAACAAGGCGCAACACTGATGTAAAAGAAAACTAAGAAACAATAAAGAAGGTCGATAAAACCAAAAGTCAGTTCTTTGACAAGATTAATAAAGTAGAAAAACTTTGGACAAGCTTTTGCCAGATTAGGAAAAAGGTACAGATAAGAATGGAAGGAATGGTGCTGTTATATTCCTCTTTCCCCATAAGGTGTGATCCAGGATATAGCTTTACTTCAATATTGGTTATCTTGTTTTTTGAGATTTACAAAGGGTGGAGTGAGCTAGACAGTGTTAGAGTATTTTGCATGGATAAACAAGAAAGTTCACTATTTTGTTTTTCCATAGAAAACTATAAAAGGATGGTTCCTTTCCTATTGTTAACCTTTTTTCTTGTGGATTTTTTATGGTAGAAAAAGATATATACTTAGACTTTTACTCAAGGTAGTAGACTAGGGCAATAAATAAAATCTAAGTTGTCTTTCAAATTATTCATTTAGTAATTTTATTAGAGGAAATAAAATGGTTAAATCTTTGTTTTCATCTGTATTAAACAAGATTTTTTTTTCTTTGTAGGCAGTTAGTTCTTTATCACTGACAACAGATACTTCAGAAGGATTAGGAGTGGGATCCTTTGAGAATTTCATAGGCCGTATGAATAGGCTTGCCCAGAAGGAAAAACTATCTGTAAATTATGAACAATGTGAATTGAAAGAATATGGGCCAGAAAGGTGAGATGTAGTTCAGCTTTTCCTTCTATTTCATTGTATCTAAGCAATAGAATGGGCTTGCTTTCATGTCTAATTTTCTAGAAATATTTGTCCTCCTTTTGGGGACCTTTTGCATGGAAGGTTTTATATGACTTATACACAACTGGTCATCTTCATAATTAAAATATGAAAATGCTTAATTGCTGAAGACTTGGGACCCATATACCATAATGGATCAAATCTGGGGAATCCTTTATTCCTGAGGTATATCTGGATGGTTTAGTCTGCAGGAGACCAAAGAGAGAGTGGGGTGCCCCTGCTGGGGGTGTGTGTGTGTGTGGAGATGTTTCCCTCCCACAGATCACAGTGGGAGTCGCTGTATGACAATGACTGGACCACATGTGTAGGTAAAATGACTCTCTCTTCACCATCATCAGATTAGAGAGCCGTTTGTCTAGGTGTTTGTCCTTCACATTCAGTTAAATGGAGTCACTCTCTAGACAAATACCAGGTCTTAAAAGAAATGGGTTTTAGCCATTTAAGCCATTAGCCTCACAGGCTGTGAGGAGACCCGGATTTAAGGATTATAAAGGGTGGGATGGAGTAGAGCTTCAGAGTTGCCAAGATTTTGGAAGTGGAGATAAGAATGGATAAGAACTAGGAAAAGCAGAAAGTAAATGAGCCTGAAGGAGATTGTTTCTTGGCTACAACCTACCCAGTGAATGAGAGAGAGAGAGAAAAATCTAAATGGCGAATAGTCCAAATGACCCCTTCAGAATACTGTCCTCTGAATTGACTCAGTTATGGACTTTTTAGCTCTGATGGCTTTTAGGCCAGAACCAGGAAGAGGCAAATGGAAGAGTATTCATTGGCATGAAATAGTCCAAAGTGAATTGTGTGAGTCGATCTCAATAAAGTAGGAGGCTATTTTTTCGTAGCTCACCTGTTTGGTTCCTTGGGATTAAACACTCTAACATAAGTTACCTAAAAGAGAGAAGTCTACTTAGGGGTGCCCGGGAGAATAGGAGCTGTAGAAACCACCCAGCCACTCAATCTTATTCTGCCTTCAGGGCCCAGCAGGGAAGACTCAACCCTGGTTGGGTGTATTTGCCTCCATGGCAAATAACACTGGAATAATTTTGAATTAATGCATAGTAACTCCCTGATACACATTGCTTTTCCATATTCAGTAGAGTTCTCATACAATTGTCCGAGGTTCCTTGCCTAACACAAATGCAAGCTGATGACATCAAGCTATCCTGGTTATTTTGGCAAATTGGTCAGTCATCTTATCAGAGATTTATATTCTACAAGATACAAACTAAATGTACCCATTAAATTAGGGTTATATTAAAGTCTTTGTTCATCTGTGTTTGTTTCCAAATCCTAAGTTAGATTTACTGTTTTTTTTTGGTATTTGGGTAAATACTCTCTATCATTTCTCCTAGATTTTACTATAGATGCAAAATTGGGCAGAAAGAATATGCTGTTGGTGGAGGTGCTACCAAACAGGAGGCAAAACAGATGGCTGCTAAATTTGCATATGAGCAGATACAATCAGAGAAAACCTTAATGGTATGAAATGCCTTTGGATTTCACTTTTAAATTTTAAGATTCTTTCTGAAGTTGATTTGAGGTAAGACTGTGTTTAGATGATGCCAAGACAACCAATCACATAGCAAAAGGATTCCTCCATTCTGTGTTTCACCAATGAGCCACGAGCCATGGGGCCATGAGGCCCCAGAGAGTAAAATTCTGTTCACAACTCAGGATTGGTTTTTTTTTTTAAGATTTTATTTATTTGAGAGAGAGAGAGAATATGAGCTGGGGGGAGGGGCAGAAAGAGAGGGGGAGGAAGAAGCAGACTCCCCGCTGAGGAGGGAGCCCGATGGTGGGGCTCGATCCCAGGACCTTGAAATCGTGACCTGAGCTGAAAGCAGACACTTAACCAGCTGAGCCACCCAGGTGCCCCCAGGGTTGTTTTTTAAATCCAGATCAAGCATCCATAAATAAATGTGGTAGTTAGCACACAGAGACTGAGCCAGTATGGAGAAGTAATGTAATTGCCCTTAAAACTCCTAAGGGGTACTCTTTCTTTCAGAAAGATGACTCACTATCAAGTGATTCTTGGACTACTTCACCTAGTAATTCGGGAAACAACACTTTGGTGAAAAGCATATCGTAAGTGTGGACAAACAACTGTGATAATTTAACAAATTCAGATTGCTGCCTGAGAGCACATTTTTATGAAAATGTTTAATGTTTAAGGAGAATTTAGAGAAAGAAATTCTGATCAACAAAAAATAGGCAGAATTCACAAACTAATAATTATCCCCTTATCTTCTAGTGCTTCTAAATCACCACTTGAAAATGATTTCTCACCAAATGCACCAGAAGGAAATTGTAACAGCAACAGTATAAACAATTCTTCATCTCCTCTGGTATAGTATTAGCCTCTAGCTTCCTGATGATCTTTTTCTCTATTGTGTTTCTTCATTTAAAAATTGCCTCAGTACTCAACCATAATTTTTCTACTTTTATCTCATGCATTCTTATTTCATATTAATATGTGGCAGCATTTTGGCTTTCTCCTTTCTTTATTAACCCCTGTTCCTCACTTGCAAAATTCTTCCACTCTTCACTCCCATCTTCCTCTCCCTACTCACCTTCATGTTTTCATATATTCCTGTGATCTTGCTTATCTTCTACCAGCTGGACACTACTTAAAATGTCCATTAATATAGTCTGCTCCTGTTTTAAAAAATCAGAACTAAACTTAAAAATCAGATAATTTTTGTGGTGACAATTAGTGTTACGTAAGTGCCCTATTTATAATGAACTGTAAACAAATCGATAAGAAAAAGAAAAGCAACTCAGAAAAATGTACAGAAGATCTGAACAGACAATTCAGAGAAGAGATACCCAAATGGGCAACAAAAATATGAAAAGATGCTTTACTGCATAGTAGTAGGGAAAATGCAAATCAAAACAACAGTTAGGTACCTTTTTTAAACCCATCACCATGGCAAAATTTGAGTCTGGCAATACTAAGCATCGGCACAGCTGTATTCCAATTATTACTACTACATGCTGCGGGTGGAAGTATAAGTTGGTACAACCATTGTGGAGACAGTCTGGCAATATGTAGCAAAGCGGAGGGTGTGCACGCCATGCCTTCAAGCAGTTCCATTCCTGGGGATGTCTACTAGAGAAGCACTCCTATGTATGTACAGAGAAACATATGTAAGTGTGTTCTTGCAACCTCATTTGTAACAGGAGGAGACTTAAGAAACTGTCATTTGACAGAATGGCTAAATTAATATACTATAGTCATTATACAGTGGGAAGTGGTATGAGCTCAAAAACTCTTAGTTTGATGCTCCCTGCTCAGTGTCAACGTATTCAAATTGGTAATACTACAAAACCTACCAGAATAAAAGTGAATATGAATAAAGAATAGCTCTGTGAAATTCATTTTTGAGATATATTGAGGATTCCTCTTTTTTTGCTAAATATTAAAATTTAATTTGTGCTAAAAATGAAATTATTAGTATTGCCATTTTTTCTTTTTCTTTTTTTTTTTAGCATTGCCATTTTTAGCCGGTTACCAGATAAGAAACACTTGGGGAATTATTTGAGACTGGATCCCTGAGCTCCATCTGTGTCTTTAGCACTGTGGAGAACTGTGATGCACGCCTTCTTGTTGAGACCCAGTGCTTCTGCTGAGCTTGCCCCGATTGCTTTTTTGTCCTCCCTGCCTTATCTGTCCGGTTGCTAGAATAGATGAGAACATTGATCTAGCCAAGTAAACTGAGAAGCAGGGCTTGATGGGAGTACACACTTAATGAGGCTGTTCATCTAACGGACCAAAAAAAAAAAAATGTCACAGAACCATCCAGAAGTACAGGAGGAAAAAGAACAAGATAAAGCAAGATAATTGATTTAATCATCTACAATTGTTTTTCATTTTCTTTTGTTACAGAGCAATGTCAAAAGTAGTGAAAAGAAGGTGAAAAGGTGGGTATCATTATGCAGTGCACATATTTGGAAATGAAGTTTTGTTTCAGACTTAGGTTATTAACCTTATTTACAAGTCTTCAGTACTTGTAGAGTACTATATACCCTTCTTTGAGTGGAATTTCAGAGGTAGAAAGCATGGTTAAGGATCCCAAAAAGTTTGAAATCTATAAACAAATGATTTTACATATGTAGAGAAATCTTTGAATGTATGTACACACTGCACCGTAGATGAAAGGGCCTGTGGAGATCACTAGGGTCATTGGTTAAGGGCATTATTTTGGAAGAGGTTGACCGAAGTGAACTTGGAGGGGCACTTTCCAGAGAACTGCATTATTTTGCAGACAGGCAGGTAGGGTAGAGATGGCGTAATGACTTGGGTAAGAAGAGAAAAAGATCCAATGTTATATAAATGATGGTGGATTGGTTTCTCAAACGGAAGAGAAAAACAAGGACATAGCCATAAGTCATCAATGAGGGCAAGATGGCAGTGGGAGCCATTATGAGCCACCAATATATTCTGAACAGTAGGAGATGTGTCAGGGAAGGATGATTCCTGATGTGGGTGTTTGAGTGGAGAGAAGAGAGGTGTGTGTGTGTGTAAGATGATCCAGCTGTCAGCCATGGTTATCATGGCAGTGACAAGGGATGAGGATAATTTGCAAGACAAACTGTATGGGAAGAGTGGACAGGATTTGAGGGAATAGAGTTCCAATAACTGGGTGAAGAAGAGGCAAAGGAGAAGGAGATACAGACAGGAATCATGGACACTGATGGGGTTAAGGAAGTTCAAGACTTGAGGGCTTAGGGGGAAGATAGCGATTGGAATATGTTTAGTTATTAGTGGGGTTTGAACTTCCAATAGCACATGGTTCACCACCAGCCAGGAGTAAAGTACAAAGACCAGAATGACGGTGCAAGGAGATCTATTTCCTTTGGTTTTGAGTCTGTAAGGAACAAAGGAGAGGCTGGTGGCACACCAACAGTGAATGTGTTAAGGCAAAAAAAAAAAGGAATCAGGAAAGGAATGAAAAATTATCAGTGGATAGAGGAGAACTGTCAGTATATTGTTTCATAAAGAAAGGTTATCACTTTCTACCTTGTAATTCTAATAGTTGACTCAAAATATAAAAAAAACTAGCGCATGACATGAAGTTCTATTTTATTTGAGTTTTATTTGAGTTTTATATTCTTCTCTTAAATTTTAGAAGTTTGGCACCTACCTTTAACTCTCCTGTGACCAAAGAAAACAAGTACACTGTGGAAGTCAGGTAAGAGGGAAACCTGTAAAAAAGAATCTGTTTAAAGATATGTTTGCGCATTCGACAAAAGCTTCTGAAGGGACTATTGTACATCAGCCAGGTTAAATTCTATTTCTCCCTGAACAGTTAATTTTTTTTTAGTACAGTCAGACCCCCAAAGAATCATCGTCTCTTGGAGAGGTAATGTTTAGATGAATCCAGATGGAATGTGGTAAATGTAGATCTGTGAGATACTGATGTGAGTTTTTCTGACACCCATGGAAGTTTTTAATATTGAAGGTAAATATTTCTATAAACCAGTGATTTTTTTTTTAAAGACCCCTGAAGGAATCCGAATAGATCCACTCGAACCTGTTTTCCATTTTCCAGCTGCATTCCAGATTTCACATTGAAAAAAAGGTTCCTCTTCTGGTAGACTATGTGTTTGGGTTTGAACAAAATATCTAAAACAAATGTGAAGCTTCTTTGCAACAGGAGGACATTGAATACAAGTGTGAAAAAAAAAAAACGATAAAGAATCAACAAACATTTAATAAGAACCTCATATATGCCTGGCACTGTGCTGGGCATTGGATTTATAGTGGGAACAAACAGAAACAGCTTCCGCCCTCACAGAGCTTTGTGGGGATGATAATTACGTGAAAAATCTGTAATTATAATCTATGGTCAGAGGTCTCAAGGGAAAGCAATGACCTGGTAAGAAATGGAAATTGGACTGTTGGGTTTAGTGTGAGGGGGAGGCAAAGGCTTTCTCTGGGGTCAGCCATGTCGGGGCACCTGGAGGGTGAGTTAGCACAGGAAGGTGGGGTCTGTGGTTTCGTAAAAGCAGAGCATGTGGGAAAGTGAAGGTAGGAACGGTATGCGAGCGTTCAGGGGGCAGACGCTGTGTGCTTGGAGTGCGTGAGCAAGGGCGTGGTGCCATGGGACAAGCTGGGGAGGGAAGCACGAGACCCCTTTTAGGCTATCTAAGGACTTTCTGGGGTTTGCTAAAAGCAAAAGGAGGCTATTGGAGAGTTTAGGCAACAGAGAGATGGGCTCAGAGTTTTTCCCCCTGCTTGCTGCGTGGTTCATGGATTGGAGCAAAGGAAGGAGACTCAGAAGTGGAGTGTCTGAGCTAGCACGGTTCTGTGGTGGCTGACGGGAGCTTGGACTGGTGTGAAGATGTTGGAGATGGGAAAAAGTGGGCACACACCAGTGATATGTTTGGGGAGTAGAACTGGCAGGGCTTAATGATGGAATGTGGGGCAGGAGAGAGAGGGGAAAACCAGGTAGTTACACATGTAGGTGGGCTCAGAGACCATGCTCATTTCTCTTATGACAGCTTGGTGGTAGCTGGGGAACCGAATATGGTGCTTCCTTCTGAAGTTTTACACCTTAAGTAAGCATCTTTATTATGGCTTTTGTGCAGCCAGAAGTTGAATGTCATTACTAGGGTGATTTGTTACAATGGGAGCAGGAGCGAGAGAAACTATGACTGTGATTCAAGAGTTTCTGTGGAGTGGACTCTTCTTTTTTTTTTTTAAAGATTTTATTTATTTATTTGACAGAGAGAGACACAGCGAGAGAGGGAACACAAGCAGGGGGAGTGGGAGAGGGAGAAGCAGGCTCCCCGCAGAGCAGGGGAGCCCGATGCGGGACTCGATCCCAGGACCCTGGGATCATGACCTGAGCCGAAGGCAGTCGCTTAACCGACTGAGCCACCCAGGCGCCCTGGACTCTTCTTATATAGAAGAGTAGAGCCGTGTTTGTTATTCAGTCCATTGTGCCGGTGATGTTAAGGGGAAGTGAAAGTGTTGGGTGGGGGGCAGGGGTGGGCTATGACCACTGAACTCAGAATAACAGTGGCATTTCTCTTTTCAGGTTTGCTTGTGATTTTACAGAAATAACACCGATTGGCTCAGGCGGATATGGTCAGGTTTTCAAAGCAAAGCACAAAATTGATGGGAAGACTTATGTTATTAAACGTGTTAAATATGATAAAGAGTAAGTAGTACATGTTGTTTCTTTGAATGAGAAGGTGTGTGAACGTGCATGATTCTTTTTTTATGTCTCTCTCTTCTTCATTAGCAGATTATTTACTTTTTTCTAGTCTTCCTTAAAAATGTCACTCTCTCATCAGGAGCTTGGCTTCCTCTGACATGACTTCACTTTATTGTGGTTATTTCAATAAAAAAATTGGATAGACCATTGATCATTCTTTTGATCCTGTCTTGATGACAACTGAAGTTATAGAATCATCTAGCTTACAGTGACCTTTGAGATTTTCTGGTCTCCTCTCTTTATTTTACGGATTAGGAGACTGAGACCCAAAGAGGCGAACTGATTTGTCAAAGGTAAAACCTAGTTGGTAACCATCCCATTTGTCTATTATTGCATAATACACCACTCCAAAATGTAGTGGCTGAAAAAGAACAAGGTGAGTTTTTCCCCCTGCTTGCTGCGTGGTTCATGGATTGGAGCAAAGGAAGGAGACTCGGAGCGAAGGAAGGAACTCCTTCAGAAAAGAGAGCACATGGTAAGGAGGTATTAAATCACATGCTCACCAATTCACCAGTCTTGCTTGTTGTTTTCTGACAGTTGTACTATGTGTAACTTACAGACCTATCCCTCAAGGTCTAGGGAAGGAGATGGGGAAGGCACACGGGCTAAGGAAAACGCTGTGAGCAAAGGAGAAGCAGGCATGGAGTCCTAGCCACTCCTCATCTCAGCCAAACAAACCTACCTCCTGTCCCATGGAAGATGCCTTGCAGTTGAAATCCTTCCATAACCACCTGGCATCAAAACAAGGCTTTCTCCTTCCACATTGTTTTGTGTGTGTGTGTGTGTTTTTAAGGTTTTCTTTATTCGTTTTGAGAGAGAGAGAGACAGAGAGAGCACAATCAGAAGGAGAGGCAGAGGGAGAGGGAGAGGCAGAGGGAGAGGGAGAAGCCGACTCCCTGCTGAGCCAGGAGCCCGATGTGGGGCTCCATCCCAGGACTGGGAGATCATGACCTGAGCTGAAGGCTTAACGACTGAGCCACCCAGGTGCCCCATTATGTGTTTTGTTTTGTTTTTTTAAGATTTATTTATTTATTTGAGAGAGAGAGAGAGAAAGAGCACACAGGGGGAGGGGCAGAGGGAGAAGGACAGAGAATCTCAAGCAGACTCCATGCTGAGCACGGAGCCTGACACAGGGCTGGATCCCAGGACCTGAGCTGAAACCAAGAGTCAGACGCTTAACTGACTGAGCCACCCAGGTGCCCCTCTTTCCACATTGTTTTGCTTGACAGGAATGAAGTATTACTCCTTCTGTTCAATTCCATTGTTTTTTTTAATGGTAATACTTAATGATGATAAGGGTACAGTATCTTGGACATTTTTAGTGGCTTCATAAATTGGTATAACACAGTTAAGAATATACTTGGAATATTTATACACCATGACCCATGGGTTTCCTGTCTGGGAACCTATTCTAAGAATATTATCCAAATGATGGAAAAAGTTATATAAGAATATGTCAATCACAGTGTCATTTATAACAGTGAGAAATTAGAACAAACCAAATGTCCAGCAATGAAGAAATGATTAAGTATGTTTTATTCTCTCCCCTGCTCAATGGCTATTTTGCAGTCATTAAAAAAATGAGGCTTGTATACTGAAAATACTTACACATGAAATGGTATGATGCTGGAATTTGCTTCAGAATAATCCAGGGGAGATGAGGAAGTGGATAAGAGCATAGATGAAGCAAGATTGGCCAGGAGTTAATAACGGTTTCATCTGGATGATGGCTAGGTAGCGGTCGTGACACTGTTTGTTCTAATTTTCTGTACTTTTGAAATCTTACATGAGAAAGTTTATGCATGATGGTTATATAGCTTGTGTAACAAGGAAAATGGTAAAGATAGCCTGTTATGTGGAAAAAGAGGATAAAAATTATATACTGTAATTACAAGTATATAAAAATGTGTGTGAAGAAAGACAATAAGAAACAATCCAAAATAACTGATTATATTAGGACTGTTGATGTATGAGTACTTTTTCTTCCTTTATTCTTATAAGTTTTATGTCATGTAGATATAGAACTTTTCAAATTAAAAAATGGAATTATAAAATGTTTGCTTACCCCTTCTCACCATTGAAATCTCAAATTTATTTATTCCACGTAGCATAGAATTACCTTTGCTCTTGACTCCACATCCCTGTAAAGCTCCCACATGTGCTGTGTAGTCTCACTTTCTCTGCATAGATGATCTCCTTTGTGTATTTTTGCTATGCATTGAAAATTCTGATTTATGTTCTTCAAGTTGCCTGGATTACCCTTGCTGCCCAAACAGGGTTTGCTTGTGAAACCCAAAGTGATTTTAACACAAGTCTAAACAAAATACAATGTGTGAATTAGCTACCAAAATTTGCGTGACTGGCATTTCGGAGACCACCACAAATGACTTTTAAATTTTCTGATATTTGGAATTAATGAAGTCACCGCTTTTTTTCAGTCTGTGTTCTCTTTTCGGACTGTGTTCAGTCTTTCCTTTCGAGTGCTCCTGGCTTCCTTTTAAACACTCAGAGTGTGGGAACCGTGGCGACCGTTGACTAAGGGAGCATACATAGCTGTCTTCTGTTACTCAACCTGTAGTTTTTACAGGGATGTATAATGACACTTTTATGTTCCCTGTTTCTTTAAAGCAAGAAGGTAGAGCGTGAAGTAAAAGCTTTGGCAGCACTTGATCACCCAAATATTGTTCACTACTATTGTTGCTGGGCTGGGGAAGATTACCATCCTGAGGACAGCGTAAATCCTTCAAGGTAACTAAAAAGAATTCTCATAGCCCTAATAGGATGGAGGAAACTGTCATTTACTATGTGTGGGCCACTGGATAAGGCCGTTAATTAGTAATATCACAACCACACTGTTTGAGACACTGTTATGTCTCTATTCACCAGGTAAGGAAATAATGAATAATCTTTTTGTGGCTCCTATTCCTTGCTCCAAACTTGCTTAAAAAAAATTTTTTTTTTTGTCCTCAGCTATTTTCAGAATCTCAGTCAATGTGTAGGCTTACTCACATGCCCCAACCTCAGACCAGGCTGTAAATGCAGCTTTGTGGAGAAAGTTTGAACATGTTACAGACGCTACAGCTGGAAGCCCCTCCTCAGCTGCCAGCACTTTTCTGGCCTTCTCAGAGGCCCTTGGTTGGTGGGGTGCAGTCAAGAGGGTCTCTCTCTCTCTCTCTTTTTTTTTTTAAATTTTATTTATTTATTTTACAGACAGAGACACAGTGAGAGAGCGAACACAAGCAGGGGGAGTGGGAGAGGGAGAAGCAGGGGGAGTGGGAGAGGGAGAAGCAGGCTTCCCGCGGAGCAGGGAGCCCGATGCGGGGCTCGATCCCAGGACCCTGGGATCATGACCTGAGCCGAAAGCAGACGCTTAACCGACTGAGCCACCCAGGCGCTCCTCTTTTTAAAATTAAAAAAAAATTTTTTTTTAAAGTAGACTCCATGCCCAGCATGGGCCTTGAACTCATGACCCTCAGATCAGGAGTCACCTGCTCTACCGACTGAGCCAGCCAGGCGCCCCAAGGAGTCTCTCTTGAATACAGCCACACCACTTACGGTGGCGTGGTGGGCAGTGAACATAATTTTAAGACTATGAGCTGAGTTGTGGATACCCCACCTGGTATCACTTATGTTTTGTCTCAAGCCCCTGACAAAGGACTGGAGGGCTCTCAAGACCTGACATCTCCCTCTGAAAGTCAGCCAGTGTTCTTGGGGGGACCGTCCTCACGGAAATCCCGAGGACACTGAGGCCTGTTCATTCATCGACTCCTGACTCCAGCCCCGGCTCTGCCCCATGTAATTGAGAGCTTTATCATTGGTTTCAGGGGTTGCTGACCATCAGCATACAGGCAGGACTTTAGCTTTCCACAGATTCTTGGCTTTCTCTTCCTATTTTCTAGCCAACATAAGTACAAAGAATATAAATTAATATTGAGGCCAACCTAGTTGAGAAAGCAACATAAAAGCATGGTTAGCAAAATCAGTCCTCACAGGTATCTCTTAGCAATTTATTGGCACTTCTCTTTGCGAACCTATCCTTACGCTGTTGTTTTTGATTTGTTTTGCCCATATTTCTTTCTTATTAAACCATAACTCGCATGACAGCAAGGACGGTATCTAACTCATTTTTTCATCTCTAGGTGCCTGTTCTGTGCTTTCCACAAAACAGATGTTCAGTAGGTCGATAGTAAATTAAAACGTTCCAGAGTTATTTTATGTAGTAATGAACTTTGGTTCTCTTTAATGCCATTGTATTAATGTTCCTATTCCTATTAGCAAAGGGGATCAAGGATCCTTTACCATTAAAGAATGGGCAGGCTCAAACTTTATAAAATAGTTAACAAATAGTGCTCTGGACATTTGGGAACTTACGATTTAAATAAAAAATGATGTATTTTGATTCAAGTTTATTAGATTTCTGTTTTGAGACATGTTTTGGGGTTCTTAAGGAGATAAAGTGTAATTTTAAAAAGAAAGGTTATTTTTTATAAATTTATTTTTATTGCTATGTGTGACGTACTGCACATTTTATATCCAGACCAAAGATTAAGTGCCTTCTCATCCAAATGGAATTCTGTGATAAAGGGACATTGGAGGCATGGATTGACAACAGAAGAGGCAAGAAGACAGACAAACCTTTGTCTCTGGAATTATATGAACAAATAGCAGAAGGTGTGGAGTATATACATGGTGAACAGCTAATTCACAGAGACCTTAAGGTAAATGGAAAATGTACTCTTCAGATTTGATGTGATTTAGTAATTTTAAATCTATCTTCTCTAGTTTTAGAATTGATTGACAGTCCTGAGGAAATAATATCTCTGATCCTTTAAAGTTAGGATGGACCTAGAACTTGCCCCAAATACCATTCCATAGCACCACTCAGAAGATCTCCAGGATAAATGAATGTATCTCGACAATCGGAAGGAGCCCTGTAGGCAGGAGCTCATTCCCTTCTGGTGTTATCTGGCTGCTTGTCATACTCCAGTTGCAAACACCAACAACTTTCGTAAGCTGAACATTTGTGTGCAGATCATAACCATGGTCAGCACAGCCAACGGGCCGCTCTGTCCCTGCTTCTGCCGCTACTCAGGCTTGTTTGAGAAGCAGAAGGGACTCTCGTGACTGGCTTTGGGAACATGGTTCTCCTTATTTCTTAAGTCATTACTCTTGAGGGCAGTCACAGCTACTGGATCCAGAGTCTAGAATTTTCTTGGCATCTGGTTAGACATTTCTACCCCGTGATTGGAAAATTGTACTGATCCAAAACTTGGAACACATAGCTTTGTATTTTTATTTTCTGCTGGCTTCCTAGCTTCTTTCATGGTCCACATGAGCTGTTTTCCCATTTTACCTTCTCATCAAAATGAAAGAAGGGACAGAAGAGTTTTTCACGGTGTCCCCCAGTCTCTCTTCCCTATAATCTGTCTGCTCCCATCACAAACTAGCCATCCGGAATCCTAACACTGTTCATGTTCTTCTTGCACAGAACACTCTTCTGCTTGTCTTCTTTGGTCTCAATTTCTTTACGTAGCCTTTCCTGATCACTCTGGATCTGGCAGAAGCAACTGATCTATATGGATCTTGGCTGTCTGCTTATCCCGCCCATCTACAATAGCCAGGAATGAGGAATGAAGCGAAAGAGTTTCTTGAGAAAAAGAAGCACTCGTGTATAGAGTTGTTGGGCCTAATAGGAATAATTAATTGGCCTATAAAAGATAGTGTGTCTCTGGTCTGCCCCCAGGAGCTGGAGGCTTGAGGCCTTTGTGTTGGAATCCACCTGGTTCTTTCTTTCTTTCTTTCTTTTTAAGATTTTATTTACTTGAGAGAGAGAGAACATGAGGTGGAGGGGGCAGGGACAGAGAGAGAGAGGGAGAGAGAGGGAGAAGCAGACTCCCCGCCAAGCAGGGAGCCCAATGTGGGAGTCGATTCCAGGATGCCGGGATCATGACCTGAGCTTAACGGACTGAGCCACCCAGGTGCCCCTGGTTCCATCTTTCTTTAACGATATCTTAAACGTGCATTTTAAAGTTGGAATGTTATAAGAACTATGCTCAAAAGAACAGATTTGGAATGGCTATACCTTCACTTTGGAATAAACCATATATATAGTTAAATAAAAAATTTAAGCACAATTACTTATAAAGTAATCTGCAAATAAATGCAGACGTTTGGGTATTAACTCCCAGGCCCCCCTCTGGATGAATTCATGAAACTGACAGGTGCTACCTGGCCGTTCTTTTCCCTAGCACCTCTGTCTCCCACGCTGCCTGTGCCCTGGGTTACGGGCGGTTCTTCTCTTGGCTGTGTTTGCAGACAGTGTTTGCTCCATGGCCGCAGTTGCTCAGAGGTCAGACTTTAATACTCCTGAGCCTTCGTGCCTCTCCTAACTTTTCTAGCTTTACTGCTAGAGTTGCTGCTTTCTCCCAGCCTAAAGAAGATGCCAGCGAAGGCGTGCACCTTTTTCTGTGATGCTTCACATGATACCAGCTGTAGGTGCTTTTTGCCAGAGAATGGTCTTTACCCCAGAAGTCCCTACTGTATAAAGTCTACCAGCATTTATCACGTTCTGTCAGAATCTGCAGAATTAGACCATCAAATCATTACATCATACATCTGAAACTTATATGTTAATTATACGTTAGTAATAAAGAAAGATATTACAGCAAAATGGAGAGAAAAAAAAACTAGACGAAGATACTGGTGAGGGACATAGAGGTTTCTAGAATAAAAGCTTTGGAGGTTCTTTCCCTCTGTAGGCCCAGGCTCTTCGGTCAGCCTCGGTCTGCGGATTCAGTCCTTTCTTCCTGTACCTCCTGTATGAAGTTTGCACTTTTTTTTTTTTTGGCCTTATTATACCATAACTGATTAGACAAAATGTGACCTTATTGTTTTTCTTTTTCTTTTTTTTTAAGATTGTATTTTATTTATTTATTTGAGAGAGAGAGCGAGAGGGAGCACCAGCAGGGAGGAGAGGGAAAAGCAGGCTCCCTGCGGATGCGGGGCTCGATCCAAGGTCCCTGGGATCGTGACCTGAGCCGAAGGCAGATGCTTAACGACTGAGCCACCCAGGCGCCCGTATTTTTTCTTTTTGATGAACTATTAACAAATGATCTGCTCTTTTTACTAGACAGTCTCATCCAGCTTATATATTTAGAAGCATTGTAAATGCACCCTCAGGGTTGCTCAGAGTCAAGTTACAGACCACTGTGGGAGGAGCAGTCACACTTGCAAAGCCAGCGTATTCCTACATGGTCACCTGAATACCGCATTGGGAGGTTTTTCTCTCTACACCCACCACCCCACGCCCATCTGCAGGTTTCCGTCTTCATTATCAGCCGTAGATTCCAATCTAATTGTGAATGGTGCCAATCTAACTGCTAATTTCTGCACGAGCCTTTTTAGGCTGGCTTCTTGGAAGCTCCTCTTTCACCCTTCTTGGCTTTACGGTCTCTTCCCTGTCAGCTCCTTTGCTAGGCCCTCTCGTGAGTATTACTTGCCTCCCAGAGTCTGCATGTGTACATCAAGCCCAACATCATATTCAAAGTTGCCTTTTCAAGAATGACAGAATATGTTTTTTTAAATATTTTATTTCTGAGCAATGTCTACACCCAATGTGGGGCTCGAACTCACCACCCTGAGATCAAGGGTCTCACGCTCCACCAATTGAGCCAGCCAGACGCCCCAAGATTGGCAAGATATTAATCTCCTTATCAACAGCCTTCCTGTTTTCATGGTCTTTAGAATGTTCGTCAATACCACCTACAAAATGGTGGAATAGAATGAACAACACTCCCCATTTGTACCCCCCGCCGCCGCCGCTTTTTCGATATGCTTAGAGAATTAACGTACATGAACAGAAATACTTAAGTGCTAGTTACCAGCTTCCAGTTGATGTGGCCTGCCTTCAAGGACAGAGGGGGTGTGTTTGTTAAGAAGTTGTCAGGGGTCTGGAGAAATTGACATCAAGGAAGTCCCCAGGAGAAATTCTTCACATGATATCTTAACAGCTTTATTGAGAAGAGACTCATTCTGAGAATCTCAAACTTAGAGATCTGAAGGGCTTCCACTTCCACCCCCAACAGATCCTGGATTCATATTTGCAACATTTCTACCAAGTCGGTGTCCAGCCCTGCCTTGAATACTCCCTGAGATGGGAACTCTCAAATTCCCATTCTTTGGACCACACTATTAGTATATTAGGATATATTAAAGCAAGCCTTTGGTTGTTTCTATCCTCTAGTACTGTGCAGAGTGAATCCACCTTCCACTAAGCATATCTTCAGATATTTGAAGGCGGTTATGCCCGAAGCCTTCTCTGCTGACAGAGAAGTCCTTACTTCCTCAGCTGGTACTTTAAAGATCTGTGACTAAGTATCCTGTTTTGGGCTACCCATGTAAGGGTAGATGCCTTATAAGGAAATATAAAAATAGCCCTTGTTAAATATGATTTGGATATGTGGTAACAGTCTGTTGAATTGGTACTTATAAATATTGGATGTTTTTTTTTCTTTCTGTAGCCAGGTAACATATTTTTAGTAAATACAAAACACATAAAGATTGGAGACTTTGGACTTGTGACATCCTTGAAAGAGTATGCAAATCGGACAAGTAATAAAGGAACTCTTCGGTACATGAGCCCAGAGCAGGTGAGGTCCCTTTCCTTTCTATGTATTTTCCACTTCTTTTGTATTTCTAATTATAGAGTTAATAGACACCTCTTATAAAATTAAAACAACACAGAAGCATATAGAACAAAAAGGGAAAATTGCCTTTAACGTTCTTTTCTACTCTTCTCATGGAGTCTGTTGTTTATCCTTTTAGATAATTTTCTGTGTTTATATATATATATAAACATATATAAACACAAATATATATGTATATAGAGACTTTTTGCACGAAGATATAAGGACATGCTTTTACAAAGTTACTGTCATGTTATTTTGTGACTTAATTTTTTTCACTCAACAATGTATCCTAATCCTTCTATATCAGCACCTGTGGATCTGACACATTCATTTTAGCAACTGTATTGTATGCTGACCTGTACCATCATTTATGTAACTGTTTCTTATTGATGGGTATTTATTTAGGCTGTTAGCAAGTTTTACGTTTCCCCCCTTATCTTTGACTCTAAAAACAAGTATTTCCATGATCATCTATGATAGGTTCCTTCAAGTGAAATTATTGAATAGAATGACAAGTGCATTTCAAACTTGGCCAATACTGTGACACTGTCATCCCCAAAAAAGTGATTCTACTATGCCTTCCTCCCAAAGTGTTGGAGAATGGTGCTTTCTCCTTCCCATTCCCAGTGGGACTAGGGTGCTAGCAGACTGCAGTTTGGGCCACTGTGATGAAGGAGGAGTATCTTGCTGGTTCACTTTGCATTTTTCAGATTTTTAGGAAGGTAGACCATCTTTACATGTATTTACTTCACGATTTTTGTGCAGATTCTCTGTGTCCTTTCCTCATTTTTCTTAATTAGGTTATCTGTTCCTAATTTATTTGTAGGGAATATTTAAATATTTCAGTTACTGATTCTGTATCTGTTAACCATATTGCAGATTTGTTCTCCTTGATTGTTCCTTATTTCTTTGTTTATGATATATCATGGAAGCTTAAATTTTAAGTTGTCATGTTTTATCAGTATTTTCTTTATGGCTGCTGGGTTTCTCATTTTTATTTTGGAGGCCATTTCTCCCACAACATTACAAAAATATTTTGTGTTTTTACTTTAGTTGAGCTTAACTTGAATTAGTTTTTGTATACATCTGAGGAAGGGATATACCTTGATCTTCCTCATGTGGATATGCAGTTGCCCATCACCATGTATCAGATAGTTCATGATGTAAGCTTTTATTTTAAGGAAAATTCATAGAAACAAAAAGTAGAACAGAAGTTACTAGGGCCTGAGGGAGGAAGAATGGGAAATTGTTTAATGGTGCAGTTCTGTTTGGGATGATGAAAAAATTTTGGAAAGAGATACCGGTAATGGTTGTGTGACATTGCGAAGGTACTTAAAGCCACTGAATTGCACACATGAAACGGTTAAAATGATAAATTTTATGTATATTTTACCATAATAAAAATGGTATTTGTAATCAAAACAGTATGGTGGTGGCACAAAAATAGACATGTAGATCAATGGAACAGAATAGAAAACCCAGATATGAACCCACAATTATATGGTCAATTAATCTTTGACAAAGCAAGAAAGAACATCCAATGGGGAAAAGACAGTTTCTTCAACAAATGGTATTGGAAAAATTGGACAGCCACATGCAAAAGAATGAAACTGGACCACTCCCTTACACCATACACAAAAATAAATTCAAAATGGATTAAAGGCCTAAATGTGAGACTTGAACCTATAAAAATCGTAAAAGAGAACATAGGCAGCAATCTCTTTGACCTCAGCCGTAGCAATCTAGATGTGTCTCCTGAGGCAAGGGAAACAAAAACAAAAATAAACTCTTGGGACTACATCAAAATAAAAAAAAAGCTTCTGCACAGTGAAGGAAACAATCAACAAAACTAAAAGGCAGCCTGCAGAATGGGAGAAGATATTTGCAAATGACATGTCCCATAAAGGGTTAGTATCCAAAATATATAAAGAACTTATAACACTCAACACCCAAAAAACAAATAATCCAATTTAAAAATGGGCGGGAGATATGAATAGATATTTTTCCAAAGAAAACATACAGATGACCAACAGAGACCTGAAAAGATGCTCAACATCACTTATCATCAGGGAAATGCAAATCAAAACTACAGTGAGATCTCACCTCACACCTGTCAGAATAGCTAAAATCAACACAAGAAACAACAAATGTTGGTGAGGATGTGAAGAAAGGGGAACCCTCTTGCACTGTTGGTGGGAATGTAAACTCTGGAAAACACTATAGGAGTTTCTCAAAAAGTTAAAAATAGAACTACCCTGTAATCCAGCAATCACACTGCTAGGTATTTACCCAAAGAATACAAAAGTACTAATTCAAAGGGATACATGCATCCCGATGTTTATAACAGCATTATCTTACAAATTATGGTAACAGCCCAGTGTCCATCGACTGATGAGTGGATAAAGAAGATGCGGGAGACACACACACACACACACACACACACGAATATTATTCAGCCATAAAAAAGAATGAAATCTTGCTATTTGCAATGATGTGGATAGAGCTAGAGAGAATTATGCTAAGCGGAATAAGTCAGTCAGAGAAAGACAAATATCATGTGATTTCACTCATATGTGGAATTTAAGAAGCAAAACAAATGAGCAAAGGGGGAAAAAACAGAGAGGCAAACCAAGAAACAGACTCTTAACTATAGAGAACAAACTGATGGTCACCAGAGGGGAGGTTGGTGGGGGATGGGTGAAATAGGTGATGGGGATCAAGGAGTGTACTTGTGATGAGCCCTGGGTGATGCATGGAAGAGTTGAGTTACTATATTGTACACCTGAAGCTAATATTACACTGTAGGTTAACTAACTGGAATTTAAATAAAAACCTAAAAGAAACGCTATTTTATCATACATGAAATTCCCACACACTCATGGATCTGTTTTTGGATGCTCTTCTGTCCAAATGACTTATTTTTATCTTTTTCTCTTTAATATCATACTGTCTCAGTTATTATAGCATTATAATACCGGTTTTAGTATTTGGACAGCAGGACCTCCCACATCATTCTTCATTTTAGAAATGTTCTTAGTGTTCACATTCACTATTCCATTTGGAATAAACCGTAGAATCAGCCTGTCATGGTCCATCACTGGTGTTGAGATTTTTGACAGCAACTGCATTAAATTTAAGGATTCAACTGAGGAGAATTGACATTTTTATATATCTGAGACTTCTGCTCCAGGAAATTGACAGGTTTCTCCCACTTATTCAAGTCCTCTCTCAAGTCAGCCTTGGCCAGGCAGTCTTACGGTAACCGGTGACTCCCAATCTCTTTGTGGCATACAAAACACCAAAGATTTATTTCTTGCCCACGTGATGTGTTGGCTGCGATCTGGCTGTGGTTTTGTTCCACGTTGTCTCCTTCATTCCAGAACCCAGACTGAAGGAAGCACCCTGTCTGGGTCATTGCTGTCCTCACAGCCGGCGGCGGTGGTAGAACTTTGTGATGACTTGTGTGGGCTCTGCCCAGGAGTGGCACACATCACTACCCATCATGGCCCTGCGTGAAGTGCATGGCCCAACCCAAGGGGTGGAGATGGCAGGTGTCGTCCTCTTACTGGGAGGCCAGAGCACAGCCGGGGGCAATGATAAACCTACCTTACGGCCATTTTTATATTCTTCAATAAAGTTTTAAAATATTTTTTTCTTCATGAAGACCACTTATATTTTTTTTTGACCACTTCTATTTTTAAAGCATTTCCCTCAATATGTATAGTGTTTTGCTGTTAAAATGGGACTCCTTGTATCTAATTGGTTATTAATAAGTCTATTGATTTTAAAACATATTTATTTTTAATTGTGGTAAAATACACATAACATAAAATTTCCCGTGTTAGCCATTTTTAAGTGCACAGTTGAGTGGCATCACGTACTTTTACGTTGTTGTGCAATCATCTCCACCATCCCTCTCTAGAACTCTTTTCATCTTGCAAAACTGAAACTCTGCACCCATCGAATAGCTCTGCGTTCCCCTCTCCCCCAGCCCTGGCAACCACCATCCTACTTTCTGTCTCTATGAATTTGTCCACTCTAGATATCTTGTGTGAGTAGAATCATACAGTATTTGTCTTTTTGTGACTAGCTTTTTTCACCCAGCATAATATCCTCAATATCACCCATGTTGTAGCATGTGTCAGAATGTTCTTCCTTTTTAAGGCTTAACAATATTCCGTTGTGTGGATAGACCACATCTATTCATCCATCAGTGGATCCGTGGGTTTCTACCTTTTGGCTCTTGTGAAAATTGCTGTTATGAACCTGGTTGTACAGCTATTGATTGTGAATGTTTGTCTTATATATAGATTCACTATTCTAGTAGCTTATATTTTTTGGTTGGCAGTTTATTGTCTATTTTTCATCTTTTTGATGTTTGAGAGTCTAGAATGGAGAGGAAATCCACCTGTTCCCTTTGGGGACCGTGTGGCACAAAGACATAATTTAAGTTTTTTGTGGAATGTGAAAGTGGGAGACAATAGGTGGCTAATGGCCCCCCTTTAACTCCCACTTTATTAAATATCTCCTGCACCCTGTATTGCCACCCTAAAAATATTTTTTAAAAATTCATTCATCATTGTGCTTTTCATTTTCGTAGTGGTTTTTAAATTAAAAATCATTTTATTAGGGGATGATTTATACACCATAAAATGTACATACCTTAAATGTACATTTTTTTTGACAAAGGCATATTCCTGTGAAACCCATAAGCTTATGAAAATGTAGAACATTATCCTCACCTGTGAGAATTCCCTCAGGCCCTTTCCAGTCCATCCCTCCTTTCCAGAGGCAATTAGTGCTCTGGTTTCCATCACCGCAGATTAGATTTCCCTGTCTTGAGCTTCATATGAATGGAATCATACTTTATGTACTTTCTTGTATTTGATTATTTCCCTCGAAGTAATGTCTATTGGAGAACTTCTAGTTGTTGCTTATGCCAACAGACTATTCCTTTTCGTTACCGAGTACTATTCCATTGCCTGAATAGGCCACAGTGTGCTTATTCATTCTCTTGCGGATGGACATTCAGATTGCTTCCAGTCAGAATATTAGAAATACATCTTCTATGAACATTTGCATGCAAGTCACTTGTGAGAAATATTTTAGCTATTTTACCTGCTGCATCTTACTTAACACCACAGTCAAACTCTGAGGTTGGAACTTTCGTTATCCCCGTTTTATGGTTGAGATTATTCTACCCTTGATGGTTCATTTACATGGGTGATGCAGCTATTTAGTGACAGATTGGAACCAGGGCAGTCAGACTCCACAGATGTTGCTAACAAACATGTCTTGTAACATGATAGAAGATATTTGGTCAAATAACTTTTTTTGGCTTCAGAAGAACATGGATATTTATATTGGGTGAGTAACGAATGTAAACATATCTTGGTCTCTTTAGATTTCTTCAGAAGAATATGGAAAAGAAGTGGATATCTTTGCTTTGGGGCTAATTCTCGCAGAACTTCTTTACATATGTCCCACTGTCTCAGAAACAATACAGGTAAATAATCTCTTGAATATATTCGTGTTGACTGAAAAGGAAATACAGATTTTATCTTTTCCATGTTTGGGCAACCAAAGCTTTTTGTTTAAGACCAAAACGTTTGGTCTTCTTTGAGAGGTATGTACAGCTCATAAAACTACAGCTGTTTCTTGAGTCAGTCAGTAAACTTTTATGGATTGCCTGCTTTGCATAAGACACTGTGCTAAGTGCTACAGGGTTATAAAAATGAATAAGCCCTGTTCTCAAGGAGCTTATATTCTAGAAAGGAAAATAAGAGAATGCCATACATGTTTTGGGAGAAGACATGAAGTTTTGTGGAAATGACTAGGACAGAGATCTTGCTAGCTAGAGGGATTTCGGTTTCATGGGGGTATTTAAGCTGAGCTTTGAAGGATTGGTTCGCTTCTAATGGTCCAAAATAGAAAGAAGGCAGATCCAGCCTTCAGACAGCAATGTGCAGAGTGTGGGAATAGCAGGCAGTGGCATTTTTATTGGAGTATATGTGACAAGGAAGCAATGGTTGATGGCACTGGAAAGACATGTTGGGGCTAGATGAAGGCAAGATGATGGACTTTCTTATGGAGGCAGTGGGTTGCCGCTAAAGACATTAGGCAACAGGACAGCTTGGTCTGAAGCTCAATAAAGGGAACTTGCCTGGAGCCAACAGCCTTCTCTGTACAATGGGGCAATGAAAATACCTATCACATAAGATTCCAAAAAGGATGAAGGGAGATAATGCATATGATGCTCTTAACACTTCAGCATATCATGATGTTAAGGATGGGGCAAGGTGGGGAAGGGAGTCCTGTGTGCTTCTTGGCTAAGAAACAAGTTTGGTTTTCCTCCCAAGTGAATAATTTCCTAGTGATTATATATATATATATGTTTTATTTTCAGATTTTTAAAGACCTAAGGGCTGACAAGTTCCCAGATATGTTTGATGCCAGAGAAGTAAGCACTTGAAAATAATCAGAATTTCATTTATTTCAATGTTCTATTTCTTAGTATTGACTCATTATCATTACAGAAATTTCTTCTGCAGAAATTATTGTCACAGGATCCCACAAAGCGACCTAATGCATCTGAAATACTGGAGACTTTGAAGGAGTGGAAGAATGTTGCAGTGAAAAAGGAACGAAGCACGTGGTAGAGCCCTTCTAAAAAAGTATCCTACTTTGGATATTCAATTTTTCTGTAACTGTCTAAAATCTTCTAGGGACTGCTGAATGGTATTTACCTTCTATTTTAATTTTTCCCTTAATTTTTCACTACATTTTAGGAAGGTTTGAATCTTTTTTTTTTTAACTTCAGAAACATTCATACATTTGCCTAATTTTCCTGGCTCATCTCCTTATTATAAACATTGGGGGGGAATCTCTCAAATTTTTTATATCAATTAGTGAATCAGTCAACTAATAATATTTATCAAGTGTTCACTCTTTCTAGGCCAAAAAATGTAAGATCTTTCCTTGTCTTAAATAGCTAACCAGCTTGTTAGAGAAATATGGTGTCCCTAAAAAGATAAGTGATATACAATCATTTTGGAAAACAATTTGGTCTGATCTGGTTAAGTTGAAGGTGTATATACCCTCAAAGCCATCAGTTCCATTCCCACTTGCATGCCTACAAGAATGTTCATAGAAACTCTGTTTATAATAGCCAAAAGAACAAAAAACAATGTCCGTCACTAGAAGAATGGATAAATAGTTTCTTTTTCATACATTGTAATACTGCATAGCAGTGAAAATGAATGAATGACATGCTAAATGCAGTAACATGATACATCTGGTAGGAACATAATGTTAAGGGAACATAGCTGGTTACAGAAAATATAGACAGAGGGCGCCTGGGTGGCTCAGTTGGTTAAGCGACTGCCTTCGGCTCAGGTCATGATCCTGGAGTCCCTGGATCGAGTCCCGCATCGGGCTCCCTGCTCGGCAGGGAGCCTGCTACTGCCTCTGACCCTCCCCCCTCTCATGTGCTCTCTCTCTCACATTCTCTCTGTCTCAAATAAATAAATAAAATCTTAGAAAAAAAAAAAAAAAGAAAATATAGACAGAATGGTTCTCTTTACATAAAGTTCCAGAGAGAATGCTAAAGGAAAGAATTTTGTTTAGAAATGCAAACAAATGTGGTCAAACAATAAAAGGAAAGAAAGGAATAAAGAAATATTAAATCCCATAGTGGTTCTCTGAGGAGGGACAGAAGTGGTGTGACCCAGGGGGTGAACTGCAAAGATAACAGTTCACCTTTTTTTTCTTAAACTGGCTGTTGAGTTTACTACTGCTTACTGCCTAGTTATTCTTTTTTATCTTAAACACATCTTGATTTTGGCTTAGGTCGTGATCTCATGGTGGTGGGATTGAGCCCCATGTTGGGCTCTGCGTTCAGCGGGGAGCCTGCTTCTCTCCCTCTCCCTCTGCCCCAATCCCTGCTCTCTCTCTCAAATAAATAAGTAAAATCTTAAAAAAAAAAGAGAGAGAGAGAAAAGAATAGTGAAACTCTATGTACCCATCACCCAGTTTCAACAACGATCAGTATTCCATCCTTCTTGTTGTATATACCCCCTTCTTCTTTAAAATTTTCTTTTACTGGAGTATTCTAAAGCAAATCTCAGGCATTATATCATTTCACTTGTAAATACTTAAAAATGTATCTCTGATATAAGATCTTTTGAATTTTAACAAAACCATGATAACATTGTCATTCAATAAAATTAATAAGATTTCCTTGATTGTCATCCAATAATCTTGTCTGTATTCCGTTTTCTTCACAAAAAAATATTTTTACTGGTTGTTTAAATCAGGATCCAACACTGTATGTAGCTGATGTCTCTTACTCTAACATTTACCCCTGTTTTCAGTTTTTCCTCTTGCCATTTATCTGAGGAAGGAACTGGATCACATATCCTGTAGAATTTCCTTCATTCAGGATCTGACTGGTAACATCCCCATGGTGTCTAGTCAGAACTAGAAACTTGATTTGATTCTGGTTCAGATTTTCTTCCCCAAGAATAATGCATCAGCGATGCTGTATACTTCCTTTGGCATCACTTTGGGAGGAATATGTTTGGTTTTTCCACTGTCGATGCTCTGAAGATTGACTGGTGGGCTCTGGGGCTGTCATGTCCTATCAGGTTTCCTACCCATCTTCCACCTAACAGTTTTGGCAACCATTGATGATTGTTTTTTTGGATCCATTATTTCATTAAGGGTTGCAAAGTAGGGGTTTTCAGATCCTATCAAACCTCTTTGTCATCTGTGATTCTTCTATAAAGAACTTAAATGGGACAGATGGGATATTTATTTTTAAAATGAGTTGGTGCCCTGGCAAACTCCAAAGGTGACAAATGAGGTGTTTGTTTTTTGAGCAGGGGTGGGTGTGACCCAACCAGTTCTTTGAAACAGTGTGCTTAGAATGGGTTGGAGCGGGAGGAGACTATATTTAAAAGACCAGAATGCTGAGAGGCTGTGCCGGCCTGGAAAAAATAGTGGGGTCAGAACCAAGAGGAGTTGGTAACTAATTGTGAGGATTAAGGAGAAGGTATGCAGCAGACATTACCTCCAGGTTTGTTAAAGGCATGTGGCTGGATTAGGATGCCATTACAGGAAATACAGGCCCCAATCACATTAACCCCCAAAGAGCCACTCATACTTGAGAGCTATTTTGTCTCACACTTTTATCTATTACACAATTTTTCATTAGAATTTAAGCCAACAGTGAGGCCACCGCATGTCTGTCCTCACGGTGAGGTGAACACTTAAGGGAGGTAAAACGTGAGCTCTCACGTGGAGACGCCGTGTTTGGGTTGCAGCCAGAATATTCAGGTGAAGATGTAGAGCAGACTGTAGGAAACAACACAATAGGGACACGATGGAAAGGATGGAATCGTACGCAGAATAATGTGTATGTTATCTGGAAGCAACCCCTGCAGCTCAACTTTGAATCTAGGGGATTGCCAAGGGAGATCATATAGAGGAAAGCAGGCTAAGGGACAAAATATGGCAGACAGTCCATTTAGATATTTACTCTTTATACTGAAATGTCCACCGAGTCCTTAATGTCTATGATTCTGTGATTCTGTTATCTGTGACTGTGGCCTATCCCAAGCCTTCATTTCCTCAGATGGAGGGACTATGGTTGATCGATGTACGGTGGCCTCACTATTGGTTTAAACTCTGACTAAAGACTGTATAATAGGTAAAACTGTGAGGCAAATATCTCTCAAATATGTGTGGCTCTTCAGGGGTTAATTCGAGACCTGTTATCAGTTTTCTATGCTGCGACAAATTACCACAAACTTGGAGGTTGAACACAACACACATTTATTCTCTTAGAGTTTTGGAGGCCAGACGTCTGAAATGAGTTTCACTGGGCTTAAGTCGAGGTGTTGGCAGGGCCATGCTCCTCTGGAGGCTCCCGCTTCATGACCCATGTTCACTGTTACTTGAATAAGCCCTCACCACACAGGTTGGCTGTGTTACTTGAATAAGGTTTTGCACTCAGTGGCTCTCTACTACAGTTTCTACCTAAAATTCCCTTCAAATTTTTTTAATAAAATTTTATTGAGATATAATTCACATACCATACAATTCACCCCTTTAAACTATACAGTTCAATGGTGTCAAGTATGTTCAGAGTTGTGCAGAAAACCCATACCCATTAGCACTCATTCCTCATCTTCCCCCAAAGACTAATCTACTACTAATTTACTTTCCATCTCTATAGATTTGCCCACTCTGGACATTTCATTTAAATGGAATCATACAATATGTGGTCTTTTTCACTTAGCATAGTGTTTTCAAGGTTCATCCATGTTGTGGCATGGATCAGTACTTCATTCCTTTATATTGCGAACTAATTATCAGTTATATGGATATGTCACATTTTATTTATCTATTCATCAGTTGATGGACATTTGGGTTGTTTCCACTTTCCTGATATTATGAACAATGCTACTATGAATATTCATGGACAAGTTTTATGTGGACATGTTTTTGTTTCTCTTGGGTGAATACCTGGGAGTGGAAGGGCTGGGTCACATTGTAACCCTCCTGTGTATCCAGGTTACGTTCAGGACCAAATTCAGTGACTTCATAGTGTTCCATCATCCCCACTCAGAATGAAACTTCTCCCTAGTACTGCTGTTGTTTAGTACCTCAGTATTATGCTCACCAATTTGCCTTGGAGCTCAGTAATTCCTATGCGGCTCTCTGTGAATTTCTGGAAAGCAGGGACAGGCTCTCTCATTTTTTTATACCCCAAGGCGGTGAATGTACTGCCTTGCATAAAGCAGTAACTCCATAAGTACTTTTGAATTGGTGGGAAATAAAAGTATTAAGAATTTCATATGCTTGATCCTACAAAATGTGTCTAATACTAAATAATGTTCACTTTCAAATTTCAACAATTAAATGGCAAATAACACTTAAAATAAAGGTGTTTAAGGCAAACCAATTTCTATGTTAAAGTCTGTTTATTTTGCATTATAGAAGCTCTGGTATTTTGGATTTATATTAAAATGAAACACTTTAGAAATTATAGATAGGACTTTGAAAACTTAGCACAGTATAAACAAAAGTATATAACATGATGTGTTAAAATTTAAGTTTCAAATTTCACATAAATTTCACTGAAGCAAATTCAAATTCACTAAAGCAAATTTAAAAATTCTTTTTAATGTTTTGCTTCTGTTGGTTTTCATTATTGTCCTTGTGAAATCAATGAAGACTTACATTAATAAAAATAAATTTTTACTCATTGAAAGCCTGTATTTTTCATGTCGATGGATAAGAATGGAGGGATGTTTCCCACTCTCCAAGGGAGGCCTAGTTCTAGCCCTTGACCTGGAAATGTAGACCACAACTCTGGTAGAGTCACAGACTCGATCAAAGTTATTTGTATGTTCTCAGCCTAATTATGCGTGAACATATTAAAAATATTCTTGGCCACTAGGCAGGTGGGAGGTTTTCTCCACAGTCATTAACTGGAGGAGAAAAAGAAGTTGGTGCCTAACTCTGTTCCATCTAAATCAATCCACGTGGCTTTGGGAATGATTGCATGAATATCAGAATATTGGCTAAAAGGACAGGAAAGTATCTTACTGTAATTCCAAGGAAAGATGAACTTCTTTGTTTTAGCTATTAATTCAATTTTATTGTTTTTTAAGTGAAAAAGTAAATATTAAATAGTATTGTTCAATTGTATAATGGAGCGCAATTATACAATTGAGGAAGTCAGCATGTGTGGCCCAGCCCCTGGTGGGTTCTCTCACCTTGAAAGCTGAATGGTCTCAGAATGCAAAGGTGGGCTCTATCCCTGGTGAGGCAGAGGTCTGTAGTTGCGTCTAGGCGGGGAGATATTTTAGGGAGCCTGACAGGAGAACAAGTCAACCTTGCTCTCTACTCCAGCTTCACTGATGATAAATAAAGCCAACACTTTGAGCTCTCTCTGACTCCCATGTCTTACTTCTCAATTTGATCCAAAGTGAAGAGGGGAATAAGAGAGGTATCCTTAAGCCCCAGAAGCATCACAATCGAGTCTTGAATTGTAATTGCCCGTGTCTGTAACACTGGTGTTCTGAAATAGCATTCCGTTATTTTTCTGAAGTCTATGAACAACTATAAAGTACAAAGTATTTCCAAAGTTACAAAAAGAACACAACATATAAAAGGCCCTCTTTCTTTAGGCATAATGTGGGAATTCTAACTGTCCAATTGTCTATTTTTAGGAAACATTTCCCAAGTTTCTACTTTATTGAGAATAATCTTAGTCGTGATCTGCCGAAGTTGGTCCTGGGCAATTTGAAGAGAGGTCTTCTTTATCTGTGATTTATGTGAGGAAAATAAAAGATTAATATGACTTGTACAGTAAACTATTCCAGAAAATTATGTTAACATAACATGTGTTTCGTAGCTGTGTTTGCTACTTACTCAGCTAAACCAGGAAAAGATACAAGAACCAACAAGTCTTTACTGTCAAGTATAAAGTCCTTAAATTCAAGTTAACAAAGCCAACTCGGGCGAATGTATTACAGGGGAAAGTACTTGACTCTATAGGACATCTGGCCAGTTTTAAACCCATTTGGAGTGGATTTCAACATTCTGATTTTTATAGTTCAGGGATAATATCTACATAAAAGCTAGTTCTAAAAATTTTAAATATTTTTCAAGTACTATAGCTGAAGAAAGAATCTTTAAAAATAAATCATGAAAACAAATCATCCCCAATTAACTCAAAAATTCTTCCTTTTTGAAATAGAAGACCGAAAAATTCCCTTCTGCACATTTAGTTTCTGAAAAGTTAAAAGCACCTTTAATAAGGCCTCAATTAATGGGGAGCCCGCGTGGCTCAGTCGGTTAAGCAGCTGCCTTCGGCTCAGGTCATGATCTCAGGGTCCTGGGACAGAGCCCCTTGTTGGGCTCCCTGCTCAGTGGGAGTCTGCTTCTCCCTCTCTCTCTGCACCAACCCCCCCAGCCCCCACTCGTGCTCTCTCTCTCAAATAGATTTTTGAAAAAAGGCCTCAATTATTTCTATATTCACTATTGCTTTAAGACATTGGTCCCACATTACCATTTGGATGGAGTAAGAAATTACCATTGTCTATGGGAAATGTGACTTTCACACACACAAGAAAAATCAAAGTTAAAAATCAAAGAACAGGGGCGCCTGGGTGGCTCAGTTGGTTAAGCGACTGCCTTCGGCTCAGGTCATGGTCCTGGAGTCCCTGGATCGAGTCCCGCATCGGGCTCCCTGCTCGGCAGGGAGCCTGCTTCTCCCTCTGACCCTCCCCCCCTCTCATGTGCTCTCTCTCTCTCATTCTCTCTGTCTCAAATAAATAAAAAAAAATCTTAAAAAAAAAAAAATCAAAGAACATTTGTATTCAATATTTTTAAAAAGTGCGAAGTATCCTCTTACCTTCATAGGCTGTTCCACACCAAATACAATACAGATGCTCTTCTCTTAAATAACCAGTCAATATTTGTAATTTTTCCAGTACCTAGATATAGGACATAGGCACATTAATAGTTCAAATTGAACAGAATCTTGGTTTTCTGATCTCTTGGATCCTGCCAAATTAGCCCAAAGCCATAAATCTGCTACTCTCTTAACCAGGTAGGAGAAGTATGAAGGGCAGAGTGTATTAGAACATGTTCCAGTTTATCAGCCACCCTGATATTTTCACAAGTCTGCCAGACACAAAGAGACCACTTGTTAACATTTAGAAAATAGGTTTGGGCTGGCTCTATTTTAATCACTATCCTTTAAAGACCCCTTCTACTTTCAAAGAATCTTCTTCCCTGGTGGGATGAGAGTGAACACCGCCTCCTTTGTCCTTAAAGTTCTCAACAATGGTCTCCCAGTTAAGCGGAACATTGGTTTTTCAAATTGTAAATGGTTCCTACAAAATGCTCACGTACAAATAACCCTAGAAATAGGATTCCTTTCTTGAATAATCTCCATTTCCTTTGAACTATGTTTTCTGGCTTTGTTTATGGGTGGAGGAGAGAGGTACTCCTATAGAATCACTCCGGAAATTTAACAGGCAACAAGGTAGAAATTGAAATAATTTACATTTGCCGCTCATCCGTCATCCAAACGAAAGCTGAGATGAGAGTGTAAACTGAAGCCAAAGGAAGAAATTATATACTTTTGGTAAAGTTATAATGTCGTGGTTCTCAAGAAGGGCTCAGAGTGTTAGTGGTGCCAGCGCTGAGATGCCCTGCTCAAGGAACTGGTGCCAAAACGTACACTTAAGTCTTCACTCTTATATTCATCTTCATCTGGCTCTTTTTCTTCCTCTTCCTCTTCCTCAGTCTCCTTTTCAAGCCCCAACCAGTACCATGCTTCCCTGGGAAACTGAATGTTCTGAAAATGGGAGAATTATTCCCAATTAAACACAAGTATGTTCGGGTCAACATGAATTCATATTCTTTCAATTCCGTATTTACTGAGTGCTGCCTCAAGAGTTAAGCACTGTGCTGTATGAACCATGGGGATGAAGAACCAGTTGGAATACTGTCCCCAAGCTGCTGCCGGTCTAGGAAGGAAAAGACATGGGCATACGTAGCCTAATGGGTATAAAATAATACATATAAGGTAGAAATCTTAAGTGTCATGACACAGACACAAAATAAAATGCTATGAAAATACAGAAAAGTGGGAGATGGCTTCCAGCGATCTATTTACATATGAGGGAAATTTTACAAACGTTTTTGGGACTTAAAATGAAGTCATTTTATTTTGGTGGAAACATCAAAATAAATAAAAGCAAAGTGAAATAAAAATAGAAGAAAAAATAGGATTTTAAAAACCACTCACATCTGAAACAGATAGTAATCTACCATGGTTTTACTAATTAGGGACACAAAAGGTACTGAATATGGACTAAAAATAGGCTATTCTGGTTAATCAAATATTCTGGTGAACAGAACTTCCACACGCACCAGCTCTGAGTCATCGATACTCAAATAAGCAGAGAACAATTAAATATAAAAACATTATTTGACGCTTAGTGGGTAATTCAGACCACTCCGGTTCCTGCAGAGGACAAGTCATTGTGAGTACCAATCATCAAAGATCAGTAGTGCGCGTTAAATGAAAGCTTTACCAGGTAGCAGGCTAGATACACTGGGCTTGGAGTTCTTTTCTTTCTTTTTTTTTTCTAATTAGAGGGAAAATCACACCGGGTGCCAAGAGTGTTCCAAACTGAATACAGGTCAAAGGCTTGCCTTCTGAGTATCCAACTGCTGGCATGCTCGCTGGCTTCTCCTCAGGTCCCCTTCCAGCTTCACTTCATCATGCTTATGTTTAAATCGCAGTCTAAAAAAAAATAAAATCAATCAATCAATCAATCGATCACAGTCTCATTGAAAGAAGACCACAGTCCACTAACAGTCTGTACTCTCTTTACCCATTTTATGTGCCCAACTCCCAGAAAACATACGACAGGAAAGACAAGATGAAACCCAACGTAGCGCAAGCACAAAGTGTTACCGAAATTGCTCTGCGGCTGTTTCTTCAGCTTGGTTTTTCATGTGAATCTTTCTCCTGTAGCTTTCTAGTTTTTCCTCTGCTTTCCGTTTCAGTAATGCCTCATGACCAAGGCCGCTTTTCCCTGTTCAAACAGCAAACTCTGCTGAGGGACCTGCTGGCTTCACACTTTTAAAACATGGCAACTGACATATTTGCATATGACACACAATTCTAATCTGAGAACAATCACTCAAAATCATTTGACATGAATGACAGGAGAAAACAGTAGGGATTTTTTTTTTTCTAAACCCAAATACACAATTTGATTTTTACAAGATCATTAGTCTGATCTCATATGATAGTCACGCTATATAAAATTTTTTAAATTGGGAAAACAGTATCAACTGTCATACTTTCATATAAATATCATGAACAAATAAAATAGATATTTTTCTCCTTAATTCATCCAAAGTATTTAGAAAAACACTGAATGGATGAATCTGTCTTAGAAGACTTTTAGGACATTTCAAAGGACAAAAGTAGCTCTGCATTTTTAATGGTCACAGCATTTTTTCCCCATATTTTTATGATTTAAATTTTATTTTATACTCACTGAAATTTTTATTTTTAGTTTAAAAGATTTAGAAGTTTAAGAAATATCTTACTGGGACGCCTGGGTGGCTCAGATGGTTAAGCATCTGCCTTCGGCTCAGGTCAGGATCCCAGGATCCTGGGATCGAGCCCCACGTTGGGCTCTGTACTCAGCAGGGAGCCTGCTTCTCCCTCTGCCTGCCTGTCTGCCTACTTGTGATCTCTCTCTCTCTGTCAAATAAATAAATAAAATCTTAAAAAAAAAAAAGAAATATCTTACTGAGGGTTTCCTGTGATTAGAACTGTAATAGTGCTACCATAAGAAAAGTATTTAGTAAGCAAATATATGTGTTAGATCTAAACATCAGTTCTTATTACTGGTAAATATACTCAAAAATAATTATATACCTGTTTTGACGTTGAGAGGAATTGGCTCAACAATACCATCTCCTAAGAAAAGAGAACAAAACACACAAACTACTTTAGAAATTCTTCCGCAAACTATAGGTGGGCATGGTATGCGACGTTACAATGTTCTATACATACCCTTCCAGCTTCAGTGTCACTTGAGACTGAAAACTGACTATACTCTATAATCAACTACCTCCCTTGCCATCAAATACCTGCTCCTCAGTAAGGCTGCCCCACAGGGCCCTCTGAAGGTAGGGTTTCCTGAAGTGAAAACACCGATACTCTATGTCCAAGAGGGCGGCAGCCTCCAGAGAAAGCAAAGCCTTGCTAGGTGAGGATCAAAGCCATTACAATAAAGAAGAGAAGACGAGAAAGACAGCTTACTACAAACATATGGCCTCTCCATCTTAATAAACAGTCTCACTTTCTAAAAGGGAAGCGAGAATTGAGCTTGTCTAACCAGATGCTCATTTAGGCAGCTGCCACAGGTACAGAGCGAGCAGGACAGAGTGCTGCCATCCTCCTCAATGTCATTTCACTGTCCTTGGGCCGTTGCACTCCTCAACCCTTCTCTTGTCACCATTCTTAGCTGCCGCCTTCATTGTAAGTCTCGTCTATCCCAGATGTTAGCGCCTTCAAGGCTGAGCTGGGCTGATAAGTAGCTCTTGATGGCAAACGGTTGTCTAAAGTGGCGTAGGAAGATGGAAGTTCCCTATATGGCTTGTTAGCATATAAGAGACTAGCTAAATTGTCTTAATTTCAGTGGAGATGGGTAAAGAGTTGTCTCTGGTACTCATCAATAGATCACCATTTGGTGGTTAGGAACACCTGCTTCTGTCCAGACGGAACTTACCACTCTTGCCAAGGGCCTGACCACTTTTATATCCCATCTTTTGGAGCAGAGCAAACCCTTTGTTTTCACAGCCTAGTGCATTCTTCAACCCAATGTCACGTCTTTCTTGTTCTTCTTCTTTTAAACTCTTCTGTCTATTTTTCAAATTAGCTTCCTGTTGCTTTTCTTCTTTTCGACGGGCTTCTCGGATCTGCCTCAGCATTGGCAATCCTGGTCTGATGTCTTGTCTGAAGAATAAGGGAAAAGGTGATTTTGGATGAGTACCTGAAGTTTTCTCATAACTTCGCTACTTACTCATTTGACACTGCTTAAAAGTTCACTACCTCTATGATCACCTTTGTTATTATTGATATTAGAACATAATCAGTGACCTCTGAGAATGGCTGCTCTAATAAAAATAATGAAGGCTGGTGCCAGATTGTAGGAAACTAAAGAAGTATAGAGTTGAAGAAAGTAATTTTACACTAATTTTTCTAGGAGGTTGGAAATAATAAAGAGCAAAGTTGAATACTAGCTAGAAGAGACAATAAGAAAATAAAGCAGAAGAGAAATTTCCTTGAAAGAGGAGAATAACAAGAATCAAGGGCAGAAGTCAATGTTTAGTATTAAAAGGGAAATTAAGGCTCCTAGTATCTTTAATATGAAAATGTAGGTGATGTTTCCATAAAGCAATGAAACTAACCTTCCAACCCGCATTTAAAATCAATGTCATTGCTTAGGAGTCTCCTACATGCCATTACATGAGATGTACACATTTACTTACTGGACATTAATGAAGGAATCTGACATATAGTCCTCTTCTTCTGCCATGTTCAACTTCATATGGCAAAAGTTTCTACAAATCAAATAGGATAAAGTAACAATACCTATTATTTCAGTTTATAATGGAAATAGAACTGTCTCTGCAGCCCTCCCACACATTCAAGTGCCTCCCAGCATCTTTCTGTGTGAAGCTCCCCAACAACTCATTCTCTTCTACCCCAAGCCTCCTTCATCTCCTATTATTTTCAAATGAATGTTACTAAAATCTGCCCATTCCTGACCTCTTACAAACCTCTGCCAAGCCTTCCTCTACAATACCCCTCATTTTTCCTATAGTTAAGGCATTTCTTTCTCACCTAAACTATTACAACAACTTCCTAACTGGTCTCATTGCAATTGGGCTCTCCCCTTCCAATCTGTCTCCTACACGCTCTCCAGAGTGTTGTTTTTTTAAGACTACTTTTTTTTTTAAGCTTATTTATTTTTTTTAATCTCTACACCCAACGTGGGGCTCGAACTCACAACTCTGAGATCAAGAGTCGGGGGGGGAAATCGGAGGGGGAGACGAACCACGAGAGACGATGGACTCTGAAAAACAAACTGAGGGTTCTAGAGGGGAGGGGGGTGGGAGGATGGGTTAGCCGGGTGATGGGTATTAAAGAGGGCACGTTCTGCATGGAGCACTGGGTGTTATGCACAAACAATGAATCATGGAACACTACATCAAAAACTAATGATGTAATGTATGGTGATTAACATAATAATAAAAAATTAAAAAAAAAAAAAGAGTCGTGTGCTCTTCCCACTAAGCCAGCCAGGTGGCCCCAGAGTGTTTTTTTAAAAAAAACATAAGTCAGGTCATTTAACCTGTTTCAAATCCTTCAATAAGCTTTACCCTGTAGACATTGGAGGACCAGTCACTTTAACATGGTAGCAGGAGGGATCCTTCATAATCTGACCTCTGACGCTCCTTTAGGATTCAATATGCAAGTCATATGGGCTTCACATTGCCCTCTGAACATACTACAGACATTTCCTTCCTCCTGGGCCTCGGTGACCCTCCTTCACAAAGTCTGTCCTGACCATTCCAGGCCTTGCTCTACAGCACTTCATGTCCAAGCTGCTCATTTAAAACTTGATACAGTTAACATCTTACTTACATAGAAACATTTTTGAGGAGAGTTTCCATCCAAAATAGTTAAAATCATGTAATTATTTTCCCTTAGAGGTATAAAATAATTATCAAGAAAAGTGCACCTCAAACTTTATTATGTATAGGAATTGCCTCAGGATCTTCTTAAAATCCAGAGTCTGATTCTGAACTAGAGCCTGAATCTGTATTTCTATTAGGCTCCCACCGATGCTGCTGGTCCAGTGGCTAGTTACAAAGGGTAGTCATTTGTTGCAGTGCATACATGCTGTTTTTGCCTGCATCCTTTCCTTTGAGGACCCAACCCTCTGCCCTCCATGCAGTTCTAGTGGAAGGTGGCAATCTCAGTACTCTGTACTGGGGACTCCCAATTCTGGTACACTATGTCCCAGCAACAGAAGAGGTGATGAGCTAACCAGGGCACATAAGCATCTCTTTCCTTACGTGATATGAATATACAGATTGTGGGGGGAAAGAAATCTCTTCACTGGGGTTTCTGAACTGGAGGTATGTGAAGCTGGGCTCCAAATGGCCACCTTCCTGGCCATTTGAAGGGATTCTATTCTGCAGAATGAAACCAGATAGAAAAAATGCACAAAGGTAGTCCTAAAAGCAATGAGTCTCTACCTCTAGTTCCTAAGACCCAGATTCCTATAGCTCTTTCTTTGATGCTGTGACTAACATTCTTCCCAGTTACATGGGCTAATAAATCTCCTCATTTCTTAAACTTGGAATAGGGATTCTGTCAACTGCAACTGAGAGTTTGGACAATTACACTGGATGGGAAAACTGTTACTGTACTGTTTTTGTTTGTTTGTCTTTAAAATTTTTTAGTGTATATCTTCCTAACCAGGCTGTAAATCCCAAAGACAAGTTCCCTATATCCCTACCACCATGGCCCAAACACCATAAATTCTAAATGTTTAGCCATGATAAGAACAAGAAGGGTCTTTACTTTGTGATTTTGTAATAATAGAATACTTTTCTCCCTAGGTCATCATGTCTTAAAACAAATGTACAGATAATGAATTTTTATGAGGCAAACACTCTTGTAACCAAGTGGTAGCCTCCAAGATGGCCCCCAATGATTCTTGCCTCTTGGTTTTCCACATCCTTGTGCAGTCCCCTTCCACAGTGACCAGGACTGATCTGTAACCAATAAGGTATTGTGGAAATGATGGAGAGTGACTTCTTGGTCATAAAAGACACTACAGCTCTTAGATCACTCTAACTCTGGTTAGATTACTCATTCTAAAGAAAGTCAGCTGTCATGTACTGACAACACTTAAGCAGCTCTATGGAAAGGTCAACACAGGAAGACCTGAGGCCTCCTGTCCACAACCATTACAAACTTGGGAGCCACATGATTGAGACATCTTAGAAACAGAGCCTCGAGCCCCAGTCAAACCTTCAAATGATTCAGCCTGGGCTAGCATCTTCACTACATCTTCTTAAGAAAGTCTGAGCTAAGCTAAACTACTAACAAATTCCTGATCCATAGAAACTGTGAGATAATAAGTGATTATAGTTATTTCAAGCTGCTAAATTTTGGGGTAACTTATTATACAGTAAAAAATAACACATCACCCATATCACAACCCTTGTCAGCTACCCAGAAGCCCTCTTTGTCCCCTACCAACTGTATCATTTCTTACTTTTCTTCAGAGTTTCATCAGCCATGTGTGCATCCTTAAACATTATCATTTTTCTTTTTATTATAATAAGTTAAAAATATGTAAGATTATACATAGCATTTGTGGTTAATTCACCCACTGTCTCTAAACTTCAAATTCTTCATTTCTAATAATAGTATTCTTACACGTAATGGTTTAGCGCCTACCCAGTATCTCAGACACTTTTATCCCATTTAATCATTAACAACTATATAAGGTAGGAATAGTTAGCTTTTTAGTTGGAGAAATTAAGGCTCAGTATGGCTAAATGACTTGCTCAACACCACAAAAAAATCCAGTCTCAGTGCTCTTGCTACTGCAAACAGGGTTAGATTATTTTTAAGGGACCCATTTGGCTCTAAGGTGTTAGGCAGATCTGAATGGGGGTTCCAGGTTTGTTTTTTTTAACTCCCCCTTTGTGGGTACAATATTCTTTAGCATCATCTAGTCGCATCAAGCATAAGGATAAACTTCCTAAAGCGATAATCCAGGCACAGATGATGGTGGCTTGGACCACAATAACAGCAGTGGAAGTGGTGAGAAGTGGTCGGACTCTGGGTATATTTTAAAGGTAGATCTAAGGAGACTGGCTGATAGATCGGAGGCGGTGTGTCAAAGAGAGAAGTCTACGATTACTCCAAGGCTTTTGGTCTGAAGAACTGGAAGAGTGGAGTTACCAATTTTTGAGAGTGGTTAGACTGTAGTAGGTCTGGTTCGGGTGAGGTTAGTTTTGTTTTGTTTTGGCAGACAGCGGACAAGAAGGCGGCAACAAAAATGCTGCTTCAGGCCTACGGAGAATCCCATTACACACCCGAGGGGAGAGAAGGGCTAAGGAGCTGGACAACAGTAGAAACCTAACCAAAAAACCTCAGAGCCCTCCTCTCTCCCCCCGAGGGACTGCTGATTCCTCCCTTTTCGCGTCCATTCCAGCCGCAAGCATCGCGCAGACGCGACGACTCCCGGGTGGGCATGTAGGTCATGGTGTGATGGGGTAGTCACAACAAGCGCACAGCCCACCGCCCTTTACCATTCTATCTGGCGTCCCCACCCCCTTACCTGGCAGCTCTACTCGCCCCGGGCCAGTTTGCGAGAGCGCGCGCGGCGCATGCGCCCACCTACCAGCAGGGGACGTCTGAGCCTCAGGTCCCACCTGAGTTTCCTAGCGAGCAATCAATTGGAAACCTGTGGCAGGGGAGACTAGGAGGATGTAATTAGTACGCTTGCGCAAGACCAGCCTTCTGCGCATGCGCTCTCCTTTCGTTTCCTGCTGGCAGGAGTGAAGGAGGCGGGGCATCCGGGTCGTTTGGCGGATGCTTCTGGCCCCGGAACTCAGCTGTGCGGCCCCTGCCAGACTAGGAGGTGAGGCCACCCCCGTCTGCCGCCAGAGCATGCACGGTGACACGCATACACACCCCTGTCCCCTCGTACGTTTTCAGAGGGCTGGAGAGGAAAATCGAGTTTGTAATGAACATTTTCCTTTCTCAGTCTCCGGGCTCGGTTCCGGGCCACCGTCACCTGTCGTTGACAGTCCGAGTGGCCCTGGCGAGGCCTGCGGCGGCCTCTTGCACATTCCCTAGGCCGGGCAGTGAGCTACGGTGGTCCTCCGAGTAGCCGGGTTAACCCAGACCTGCAGCGCGCACAGCATCTGCGGGCTGCATTTCCCCCGGCGCCCGGGGTTGCCACTGAAGCTTCTGCCACGGGTATGTGGCTCCCTCACCCCATCCCCGTAGGAAGGCTTTGGAGACTTCCAGTGTGACATCTTTATGCTGGGTGTTTTGACGTCCTCCTGGGCCAGGGGAGGGTAAGGGTGCTGTGCACCGAGCAGTGGGCGAGGGAAGAGGAGGATGGATTATCAGACCCAGCCGGTGTTTGATCTGGGTGCTTAAGTTTTAGCATTTGTGGAATGAGTTAATGACATGTGTTTTGCTACGCATTTTTCTTCTGGAATAATGCCTTATTTGCTACGTATATATTTTAAGTAATCTCTACGCCCAACGAAGGCCTTGAACCCACGACTCCCAAGTTCAAGAATCGCAGGTTCTACTGACTGAGCCAGCCAGGTGCCCTGCTATTTGCAAAATTTATTTTAATTTTCCTTTTACCCCTTTTTTCATTCTTCCTCACCAAGCATGACTTTGATTTATGTTCATTTTTGTTTTACGCTGGTCCTTTAGAATTAGGTTCTTGGGTTTTACCTCAAAGAAATTAACGTAAGTTTCCCCCAAATGAAATGAGAAGTAAAGCCATACTTTAAACTTCTTGGTGGTTACATTCATTAAGCTTGACTTTTAACATTAAAAAAATCCTTACAAGTATTTTTTGATTTGTTAAGGTGTGACTTTTAAACTTCAGTAATGGAGCTAGCCCACAGTTTATTGCTAAATGAAGAAGCTTTGGCTCAAATCACTGAAGCAAAGAGACCAGTTTTTATCTTTGAATGGTTGAGATTTCTTGATAAAGTCTTGGTTGCTGCCAACAAGGTATGGTATTTTTTTTTTCCAGCTGGGTTTACATAATCAAGAGTATTATATGCTTATGATTTGTAAAAAAACAAGCATTATGTTTTGGAAAGGTTGTGGGTCACTTATGGAATTGAGAATATTACACTGGAATAGGAATTTTAGTCTGTCCTTTTTCTGTTTTGTCACAGAACCTGAGTCTCCTTTGAACCTAGTTCTTTGCCTACTTCATGTGTCTATATGAACAGTTGAGTGTGCCTGGAGAAAAATATGATTATATGACTGCCGACATTTTAAATTCATTTATCTCCAACTTCAAGTGGTCCCTCAGTGCTGTCTAGCAATCCCAATATCTTTACTTATCTCCCTGAGGAGTTATAACAGGGTTTTTTTTTTTTTTGCTGTTTTCTTCTTCCTACATAGTCTATTTTATCCTAGTTGCTTTTCCTTATGTATATGTTTTATTTTCTCTTTAAAATTAGATATTTTCCTCAAATACCTGATGATGTTTGGCATCTGTTCAAATTTAAGAATGAGTAGTAGGTTCTCTGGGCAGGATGAAGTTCATTAACTGTGCTTCGCGTAGGCTAGTCCTGTTGTTTGAGAGCCCCTGACGTTGGTATCATAGGTTTCTCTTAGCTACTCATTCCCTGGAAGAGACATTTCTACTCTAGTGTCCTAGGATGTATCACCAGCTGCCTAGATTCTAGGAACTGGGGGAGAAGGCTAGGGACTTCAACATCCAGTATGTAAACTTTCATTTAACCCCCCTGTCTTCAGCGCAGTTTTCCCAGCCCACAGCTGTTCTTGAGTTCCCTAAGTCCAGAATGGAGGAGAGAGGTATGAGAATCTTACAGCTTCTAGACTCTCAACTATGTCCTCTAGCTCTAGGCACAGCTTCACTCCTTCTGCCAAAAGCACCTAGAGCTTCAAACAACAATAACAAAACAAACATGAGCTTTATGGGATTCTGTGTTGTAATTTGAGTCTCTTCTTAGCTTTGCCTATTGGGGATACCTGGCTTCTATATTTTCTGTTGATTGTTTTCCTGTTTTCTTTGCTCTTGTAGATTTGTGTTTTTTGTTTTTTGTGGGGTTTTTTTGGTTGCCCTTTAGTATAGTTTTAGTAGTAATTTTGGAGAGACAAAGTTAATGAATGGATTCATTTACAGTCTTTAGCTCAAAGTTTCTATTTTCTCTTAACACCTTCTAAGTGAGTATTTTTTGTCTCCATTCCACTGAAACGGCTCTTGTCTAGTCATCAGTGATCTCAGATTCTTCCAACCAGTGGTCAGTGTTCTGTCTTAGTTGGCCATCAGCAGCTTTTGATATAATTGATCCTCTACCTTTTAGACACTTAACTTTGTTTTTTATTTTGTTGTGAAATTGAAAAATACAAGACTATATACAAGTATTTACTCCCTCAAGGATATCATAGTCTCATGATTTTTACAATAATGACTCCCACATACCCAACTACCTCTTTCTCTCTTAAACAGAATCTCAAAATTAGCATATTCAAAGCCAAATTCTTGATTTACCCATCCCAAACCTGTCCTTTCCCTAGTGCTCATCTTCTCAGGAAATGACCATTTCTTCTTTCTGGTTGCTCAGGTCGTAAACCTTAGAGTCATTCTTGACTTCTTTCTTTCTCAAACTTCACATCATATTCATCAGCAAGTCCTATTGGTTCTATCCACCAGATATGTCCAGAATTCAATTATTTGTCATCATTGCCATTGTTCCCACCCTCATCTCTCATCTGGATTATTACAATAATTTCCTAAGTGCTCACCATGCTTCCAACCATGTACCTTGTAGAGTATTCTTTGCTCAGTATTCAGAATATGCCTTTTAAAATGTTCTGATTGCGTTTCTCTTGTGCTTCAAATTCCTGCTTAGAATGACATAGAAAATTCTTAGAGTGGTGTGTAAGGTGCTATACAATCTGGTCCCTTCTACCCTTCTGACTTCATCTTACACTACTTCGTCTTTGACTCTGCTTCAGCCAAACTGGCCATCTTGCTGTCCTCAACTAAGCAAGCTTCCACCTCAAGGCCTTTGCGCTTGTTCCCTTTGCTTAGAATGTTTTTCTCTCAGATGCCTGCATAGCTCACACCTTCACTTCTTTTCAGAGAGGCCTTTTCTTACTAATCTGTAGAAAACGGTAGGAGTTCACACTATTCATTTGTTTACTTGGTGAACTCTGTCTTTCCCCACTAGAATATAAACTCATAAGGGCAGAGACTTTGTCTGTTGTGTTCACTCTTTCATCCCAGTGCCTAGAATAGTGCATGGCATATAATACGTGCACAGTCAGCATTTCTTGAATGAATGAATGAACTCTTGGCATTGATAATGAGTATATCTGAATTTTTCTTTTTATGCTGTCTGCGGCTCTTAAGGTTTCTTTCAGTTTCATTCAGTGACCTATAACTGATGAACTACTGACTTCACTTTTATAGGGCAGCCTTGCTAGGTTCTAAGACATAAGTTATCCCTATGCCCAATATTTTATATCCTTTGACTATTGGTTTCTTAGCAAGTTAGTGTGGAAACTTTTTGGATCTAGAGTAGTCACTTTTGGGACGCCTGGGTGGCTCAGTCGGTTAAGCGTCTGCCTTCGGCTCAGGTCATGATCCCAGGGTCCTGGGATCGAGTCCCGCATCGGGCTCCCTGCTCCGCGGGGAGCCTGCTTCTCCCTCTGCCTCTGTCTCTCTCTCTGTCTCTCATGAATAAATAAATAAAATCTTTAAAAAAAAAAAAAAAAATTTTAAAAAAAAAAAAAAAAAAAAAAAAAAAGAAAAAAATAGAGTAGTCACTTTTATTGGTAGCTAACTTTTTGGCATTGGAGGGGGAATGAAGGATAATATTTAATCTAGGAAAGAATGGTTCATTTCTTACCGAACTTTTCCTTATCTTGAAAATTTTCATTTATGGTTTTATGCCTAATGTAATCGAGATTTTAACTGTTGAGTATTTTTAATTTTGATTGAAAGGTAACACAATCACATATAAGAAAAAACTGATAATGTTCTTTATTTTTTTTTATAACAGACTGATGTAAAGGAAAAACAGAAAAAACTTGTTGAACAATTAACTGGATTAATAAGTAGTTCACCTGGACCACCTACACGAAAACTGTTAGCTAAAAATCTTGCAGCTCTTTATAGCATTGGGGATACTTTTACGGTTTTTCAAACACTTGATAAATGTAATGACATTATCAGAAATAAAGATGACACTGCAGCCTACTTACCAACAAAACTGTAAGTACTTACTTTGATATTTTGTTTTTTTTAGAGTAACTTATCTTAATAAGGGACTACTGATCATAAAGACCGCCAGGTCATTGGAACCTGCAACATGCTGCTTGACAATGAAAGCTCTAAGTAGGTGTGGGGAAGGGGTTCTTTTTCAGTCTGCGTTTCATCGCCACTGGGATGAAAAAGCAAGCGACAGAGAATTGGTATGGTGTCAGCAATTTGCACAGAAGTCTTTTGGTAAATTTGGATGGAGAGAATATTCTTGGCTGGGATAGAGAAAAGTGAAGAATGTCTAGGTGATGGGATTGAGGCAGGACTGGGCAAACTAGCCCACAGGCCAAATCCAGCCTGCTGCCTATTTTGTAAAGTTTAATTGGAATACAGACATGCCCGTTCATTTAGGTGGTAGCTGCTATCATGCTGTAGTGGCAGAACTGAGTAGCTGAGACAGAGACCATTTTGCCTGCAAGTTTGCTGACCTTTGGTTTGGGTCAAGGACAGACATTTTCAGAGCAAGTCTTAAGGCTAATGGCTATGGGGTGCATCCTATGAAAGGGTCAAATAAGAAAACCACAACAGTTATAGTACAGTGAAGAGTGTTGTCAAGGGGGAAATAACTCACCTGTGGCATAAGGGGAGAGCAGTGTCAAGGAAGGCTTCTCAAGGAAGGATCGGCCAAAGATCAACAACAGGGAAGGACACATGGAGGTTAATCAAATAAGTGGTTAAGATGGGAAGATGGATGTGATAGGCCAGGGATTGGCAAACTTTATGAAAAAGAGCCAGGGAGTAACTCTTTTTGGCTTTGTGGACTATCCATCTCTGTCACAACTACTCACCTCTGCCGCAGACTGTGTGTAAATAAAATAGCTGTGTTCCAATGAAATTTTATTTATAAAAACCAGTGGTAGGCTGGATGATGGGCCAGGTTCAACCTGCAAGCAGTAGTTTGCCAACCTATTTTCTAGGCTAAGGAAACTTCTCATTGGAAACAAAAGTAGGTTCTTTATACTTTATTTACAGTGCTTTTCAGAAAGATGCAAAATAGAGGAGGGAACAAGTCCTGAGGGGGAAAACGAGAAGTTCAATTCTGGGTGCGCTGATTTGCAGTACAGGAGGGAACATCCAGGGGACAGTGTGTAGTAGGTAGTTTGAAGTTGTGGTCCAAATTTCAGAGCTCTGAGTTGAGATTGTAGTTTTGGCAAGTAGAGTGGAGATTAGGAACCCTTTGGTATAGTTAAAGTTACCTAGGAAGAGTTCTGTTTGGGAACAGTGGATGGCCAAGGATACGTCTCTAGAACGCCATGCAAGGGGCCTGGGCCAGTGTAATAGCTTACAGAGGAAACGGGGAGATTATTCTGAACCCAGACACTGAGTTTTAGGTCTGTTTTCAACTGCATAGGTAAGTTATAATTAGATTTTGTGTTGTTTGGGATAAGTGTAGATCTCAAAAGTTTTAGAAGAGATTAGAGAGCGCTAGTGCTTTCCAATTTATTTTGGAATTTGAAGCTGTGTTAATACTTTGATGGTTTAGCTCTCCACCACTTAGCAAATCCACACATCACTTTTTAGTTCTGCTTAGGTAGAATTTATCATATATTCCTTATTATTCATATGTATTTCCAGTGGATTCATGGGTTTTGTTTAGGAATTCCCTAAATATTCTGGCATGTGACCTCAGTCCTTTTTAGTTTTGTTATCAGCCTGGAGAGTATTGAGAAAAGCGTGGGATTTAGAGTCAACCAGGTGAAGGTTGATTCCCTGATTCTACTATTTAATACATATGTGAAAGTGACACGAGTGTATTTCATGTCTGCCTCGGAGTAACTTGCTCAGGATACATAGCTATTATTAGGTGGCAGAGTCCAGGATTTAGTCACGGATCTGCCAGACTTCAAAGATTATACTCTTCACTCCTCTTCTGTACTCCTGCCTCTAAACTAAACTCACAGCTACTCACTTATTTACTATTCATACAATTGACGATGGAGTGGTTTCCTTTGTCCTGAAGAGATGGGCTTTTGTTATATTTCTTCTTCTGTGTAGCCAAATGTTCCGTGAAAGCCATTTAGATTAAATTTTACAAGTAATTGTTTACTATTATTTGTATATTAAAAGGCAGGAACTGTGAGCAATAAAAAAATGTGTAAGATAGATTCCCTGTTTCCGGATTTTACATTTCCATTGGCAGGATAAGATATACATGTTTATTTATATTTATTTATATTTATTTTTAAAGTAGGCTCTATGCCCAACGTGGGGCTTGAACTCACGACCCTGAGGAGATAAGAGTCACATGCTCTACTGACTGAGCCAGCCAAGCCCCCCAGGATATACACATTTAAATGGTCAAGTCAGAACACAATAAATAACATAATTTTTATCAAAATGAGTGGTTAACATTAAATGTTATATATAATGAGAGAAGAAAAGGAATCATTGTAGATTGACATAATATGGGAAGTCTTCATAAAAGGAAAACTTGGATTTCTTTCCAAAGGAGGGGTATGATTTATTATGTGAATATATATTTATTCTCCTATATTCCTAACAAGAATACAATTTGATCAACCATAGTATTTGTTGCGATTATAAAGAATAGATAAACAAGGTGTTTTTGAAAGTTGAGAATTAAGGATTTGTAGCGAGAAGTGTCCTACATAAATACAAATTGACTTCTGAAAATGAGAAAGGTATCCTGAAATTGTATTATTAACCTGAACAATGACCAGTGAAAACATCACTTCTTATAGGGCTGCAGTGGCTTGTGTTGGAGCATTTTATGAAAAAATGGGGAGAATGTTAGGAAGTGCATTTCCAGAGACAGTGAATAATCTTTTGAAATCTCTGAAAAGTGCAGAGGTAAGTTTTACAACAAATATTATTTAAATGTTTTGCTTGTGGCAAGAGTTAGATGTCAGTAAAAATATATGTTTGCCTTTTTTCTGTCACTGTGATACTCATACTGCTTAGCAAGAAGGTAATGTAAGATTATTACTTGCAAAAAAATACTCTTGTCCCTTCTTTAATGTGTATTACCTTATGTTTCAGTGGGAAGGGAAAGAATGCTTTTCCTTGGCAAAAAATAGGTTTACCTATTATTTTTTATTTAGCCCTATGGATATTTTTGCCCTGCCATTTTATTTTTGTGCCATAGCAAATGTATTAGTCTCCTAGGGTTGCCTTGGGTAATAAATGACTGCAGTGACTTAAAACAACAGAAGTTTGTTGTCTCACAGTTCTGGAAGCAAAAATCCAAAATCGGTGTTGGCAGGGCCATGCTTCTGAAGAAAGACCCTCGGGAAGAATCCTTCCCTGCTTTCTTCCCTTCTGGTAGTTGCTAGCAATCCTTGGCGTTCCTTTGTGTTCCTTGATTTGTAGATGCACTTCTAATTTCTGCCTCTGTTGTTACACGGTGTTATTCCTGTGCATCTGTGTTCTGCATCCAAATTCTTCTCATCTTATAAGGATACCAGTGACTGGATTAGGGCCCACCTGAATTGAGTATGACCTTGTCTTTCTTTAATTTCTTATTTCCAAATAAAGTCATGTTCACAGGTAATGGAGCTTAAGACTTGAGAGGAAAAATAATTCTATTTTGTCTTGTCAATTTGGTGTTACTTCTGAAAGTTCCTTATCAACTTGGTGTTCACTAAAGCTAGACCAAGCCCTGGACTCTCACAGTCTAATTCCTTCGTCTTGGAGGGCTGAAGATTTCCTCTTCTGGGAACTATTTTTATTTTCATGTTCTTATTAACTTGAACTTCATGTTGTGGAAACATTAGAATATGTTTTCTTGTGGTAACCTGATTTCTCAGCAAGATATTATTTAATTGAAGTTAATACTTACTCTTACCTTTCAGGTACTGTCTAGGATACTTAATTTTATTTTATTTTTCATTACTTACAGAAAACTTTTGTATTTTGTTATGTTCTTGTTTCACCATGGAACTTATTTTACAACATAGTTTTTAGTTTTGATTTATGTTCACGTCTAGTCTCAAGGGCGAAGTGAAATCTTAATGAGCCTACAGAAAGTTCTGAATGGACTGGGAGGTGCAGCGGCTTCCTCTCATCGTGATATTTACAAGAATGCCAGGTCCCTCTTGACTGACAGGTCGATGGCTGTTCGATGTGCAGTTGCCAAGGTTAGTACTTGCTGATTTATAATGCTATTCCTTTCCCTGCTTCCTCTTAAACAGTGACTTTTTCTTTTAAAGTTTTAAAATGTGATAGCGTACTTTTTGTTCTCATAGATTAGTTTCTTTTTTTTTTTTTTTTTTTAAAGATTTTATTTATTTATTTGAGACAGAGAGAATGAGCGAGAGAGAGAGAGCACATGAGAGGGGGGAGGGTCAGAGGGAGAAGCAGACTCTCTGCCGAGCAGGGAGCCTGATGCGGGACTCGATCCCGGGACTCCAGGATCATGACCTGAGCCGAAGGCAGTCGCTTAACCAACTGAGCCACCCAGGCGCCCCTCATAGATTAGTTTCAATTTGTAGAATTATATACAAATGCAATCATGGGGTATGTGCTCTCTTTCTTTGGTCTGGCTTCTTTTACTCAGCATAATTATCTTGAGCTTCATCTATATTGTTATTGCTGAGTAGTATGTCATTGTGTGGATGTACCACAATTAGTTTATTCCTTCACCTGTTAAGGACATTTGAATTGCTTCCAGTTTAGGCTATTAGAAAAAAAGCTATAAACATCTGTGTACAAGTTTTTGTGTGGACATATGCATTATTCTACCTGGATAAGTACCTAGGAGTGGAATAACTGGATTGTGTGATAGATTAATGTTTAACTTTTTAAAAAAATTGCCAAACTATTTTCCAAAGTACTCGTACCATTTTACATTTCCACCAGCAATGTATGAGATTTCTAATTCCTCCACATCCTCGTTTGTATTGTCAGTCATTTTGGCCATTCTAACAGATACGTACCCATATCTCATTGTGGCTTTAGTTTGTATTTCCCTAAGGACTAAAGATGAGCATATTTCACGTGCTTTTATTGCCATCCATATCTTCTTTGATGGAGAATCTATTCAGGTCTTTTGCCTGTTGTTTTATTGAGTAGTTTTCTTATTATTGAGTTTTGATAGTACTATATAGAGTTTTTATATATTTTTTTATCAGATAGACGGTTTGCAAATACTTTTTCTCAGCTGTGGCCTGTCTTTTCATTCTCTAAATAGTGCCTTTCTAAGGGAAAGAAGGGAAGTTTTGAATTTTGTCAAAGTCCAATTTACCAGGTTTTTTTTCAATTTACCAATTTTTATATCTGTGCTGCTCGTATTGTATCTAAGAAAACTTTTCCTGACTGAAGGTTTCTCTTATGTTTCCTTCTAGAAGTTTCATAGTTTTATACTGAGATATATGATCCATTTTGAGTTAATTTTTAAATTTGGTAAAAAATTTGAATAAAATTTTTTTTTTTTTTTTTGCATGTGTATATTCACTTGTTCCAGTACCACATTGAAAACACTATCTTTTCTTCACTTAAATTGCCTTCGCACCTTTGTTGAAAGTTGGTTGTCCATATGTGTATGGGTCTATTTTGGACTCTATTTAATGTTCCACTAATCTATCTTGATGTCCATAACACTGTCCTAATTACTGTACCTTCATAATAAGTCTTGAAACCAGGTAGTGTTAACTTTCCAACTTTGTTCTTTTTCAAAATAGTATTCTAGGCTCTTTGCATTTCCATACGAATTTTAGAATTAACTTATCAATTTCTAGAAAAATACCATGCTGGGATGCTGACTCATACTGGTATTTTACAGTGACTCTGTGGATCAATTTGGGAAAAGTTGACATCTTAACAATATTAAATCTTCTAACTTATTTAGGTCTTCTTTGTTTTCTCTTAGCAACATTTTGTGGTTTCCAGTTATAGGTCTTGGACATCTTTTGTCATATTTATCCTTAAGTATTTCATATTTTCAATGCTATTTTAAATGGTATTGATTTTTAAAATTTTAATTTCTAATTGTTCATTGATAACACAGAAATACACTTGATTTTTGTATATTGTTCTTGTATCTGCCAAAGTTGTTAAATGACTTAAAAGTTCTATCATCTCTTTTAATAGATTCTGTCAGGTATTCTACATAGACAATCACGTTGTCTAAGAATAAAGACAGTTTTACTTCTTTTCCAATAAGGATACCTTTTGCTCTGGAGAAATCCTTCAATACAGTGTTGAATTAAAAATATGAGAGCAGGGGCACCTGAGTGGCTCAGTTGGTTAAGCCTCTGCCTTTGGCTCAGGTCATGATCCCAGAGTCTTGGGATCAGGTTCCGTGTTGGGCTCCTTGCTCAGCAGGAAGTCTGCTTCTCCTGCTCCCTCTGCCCCTCCCCCCCCATGCTTGCGTGTGCACGCGCTCTCTCACTCTTTCTCAAATAAATAAAAAATCTTTTTTTTTTTTTAAATTTTATTATGTTATGGTAGTCACCATACAATACATCATCGGTTTTTGATGTAGTGATCCACGATCCATTGTTTTCGTATAATACCCAGTGCTCCATGCAGTACGTGCCCTCCTTAATACCCATCACCGGGCTAACCAATCCCCCCTCCCCCTTCCCCTCTAAAACCCTGTTTGTTTCTCAGGTCCGTAGTCTCTCATGGTTCATCTCTCCCTCCAATTCCCCCCCCCCATTTTCCCCTTCCTTCTCCTAATGTCCTCCATGCTATTCCTTATGTTCCACAAATAAGTGAAACCATATGATAATTGACTTTCTCTGCTTGACTTATTTCACTTAGCATAATCTCCTCCAGTCCCATCCATGTTGATGTCAAAGTTGGGTATTCATCCTTTCTGATGGCTGAGTAATATTCCAATGTATATATGGACCACATCTTCTTTATCCATTCATCTGTGGAAGGGCATCTCGGCTCTTTCCACAGTTTGGTTATTGCAGACATTGCTGCTATGAACATTGGGGTGCATATGGCCCTTCTTTTCACTACGTCTGTGTCTTTGGGGTAAATACCCAGAAGTGCAATTGCTGGGTCATAGGGTAGCTCTATTTTTAAATTTTTGAGGCACCTCCACCCTGTTTTCCAAAGTGGCTGTACCACCTTGCATTCCCACCAACAGTGTAAGAGGGTTCCCCTTTCTCCACAACCTCTCCAACATGTGTTGTTTCTTTCCCTGTCCATTTTTGCCATTCTAACTGGTGTAAGGTGGTATCTCAATGTGGTTTTGATTTGGATTTCCCTGAAGGCTAATGATGATGAACACTTTTTCATGTGTCTGTTAGCCATTTGTATGTCTTCTTCAGAGAAGTGTCTTTTCATATCTTCTGCCGACTTTTTGACTTGATTATTTGTTTTTTGGGTGTTGAGTTTGAGAAGTTCTTTATAGATCTTGGATACCAGCCCTTTATCTGTAGTGTCATTTGCAAATATCTTCTCCCATTCTGTGGGTTGCCTCTTTGTTTTGTTGACTGTTTCCTTTGCTGTGCAGAAGCTTTTTATCTTGATGAAGTCCCAAAAGTTCATTTTTGCTTTTGTTTCACTAGCTTTTGGAGATGTATCTTGAAAGAAGTTGCTGTGGGTGATGTCCAAGAGGTTACTGCCTATTTGGCAAATCCTAGGATTTGGATGGATTCCTGTCTCACATTGAGGTCTTTCGTCCACTTTGAGTTTATCTTTGTGAATGGGGTTAGAGAATGGTTGAGTTTCATTCTTCTGCATGTGGCTGTCCAATTTTCCCAGCACCATTTATTGAAGAAACTGTCTTTTTTCCATTGCATGTTTTTTCCTGCTTTGTCAAAGATTATTTGACCATAGAGTTCCATATCTAGGTTCTCTATTCTGTTCCATTGGTCTGTATGTCTGTTTTTGTGCCAGTACCATGCTGTCTTGGTGATCACAACTTTGTAATATAGCTTGAAATCGGGCAACGTGATGCCCCCAGCTTTGTTTTTCTTTTTCAACATTTCCTTGGCGATTCGGGATCTTTTCTGATTCCATACAAATTTTAGGATCGTTTGTTCCAGCACTTTGAAAAATGTCATTGGAATTTTGCTTGGGATGGCGTTGAAGGTATCGATTGCTCTGGGTAGCATAGACATTTTAACAATGTTTATTCTTCCGATCCATGAGCATGGAATATTTTTCCATCTTTTTGTGTCTTCTTCAATTTCTTTCATGAGTGTTCTGTAGTTCCTAGAGTATAGATCCTTTACCTCTTTGGTTAGGTTTATTCCGAGGTATCTTATGGTTTTTGGTGCTATTGTAAAAAAAATCTTAAAAAAAAAAAAGACATGAGAGCAAACATCCTTGTCTTATTCCAGATCCTTATAGAGAAAACATTCAGTTTTTTGCCATTTAGTGTTGGTTTTTCTTGATGACTTTTAGCAAGTTGAGGAAGCGCCCTTATATTCCTAGCTTGCTAAGAGGTTTTATCAGGAATGGATGTTGGATTTTGTCAAGTGCCTTTTGTTTTATATTTGATTTCTTGTGTTGTTTTTGTTGTTGCTTTTTCTAGGTAGACTTCTTATTTTAATTTAATGGTAGATTTACATGCAATTATAAGAAATAATACAGAGATGTCTTTATTACCCAGTTCCTCCCAATGGTAATATCTTGCAAAGTATAATACAGTATTACAACTAGTATAATAGTGTTGAAATTGACATAGTCCATTGATCTTGTTTAGTTTTCCCCAGTTTTACTTGTACACAAATTCAGTTTTAAGATGATTTATTTGAGAGAGAGTGCGCGTGTGTGAGTGAGTACATGGGGGAGGGGCAGAGGGAGAGAATCTCAGGTAGACTCCCTGCCAAGCGAGGAACTGGTCACAGGGCTTCATCCCACAACGCCCCCCCTCCCCAGGATCATGACCTGAGGCGAAACCAAGAGTCAGAGGCTTAACCGACTGAGCCACCCAGGTGCTCCTACAAATTCAATTTTAAAAATCAATACTGGGCTATTTAGGTTATCTTTTTTCTTTAGTGAGTTGTCTATTTCAATTAAGTTGTCAAATTTATTGGCATAAAGTTGTTTATGATGTTCTCTTTGTTCTTTTAATATATAGTCAATCTGTAGTTATGTGACCGCTCTCATTCCTAATTTTGGTAATTGGTGTCTTTTGTCTTTCCTTTATCTGTCTGGCTAGAGATTTATCAAATTTATTGGTCATCTCAAAGAAGCAGCTTTGGGTTTTATTTCTATTCTTTTTCAGTTTTCTATTTCAGTTCTGTTATCTTTATTATTCTCTTTTCTCCCCTGCTTACTTTGTGCTAAATTTGCTCTACGTCATGAGTTTCTTAAGGTTGAAGCTGAGGTTATTGATTTGAGACCTTTCTTCTTTATACTACAGGAGTTTAGTGTTAAATGTCTTCTCCTAAGTACTGAAAACTCTCTCGAGGCCATAAGCTGGGACAATTACAGTGTTAAGTTTGTTTTCCATCTCCTAAGCATTGCTCTCCTTCACTGCCTAATGTCCAGTGTCGTGAAAACTCTTATTTCGTATGTTTTAGTTTTTTGGTTATTTCAGGAGAGAGAGTAAATCTGAATCTTGTTACTATATATCTGGAAGTGGAAGTTCTAGGATGTAATTTACTTTTTTTTTTTTTTTAATTCCAGTGTTTACTAGAACTACAGAATGAAGCTGTGTTCATGTGGACTGCTGAGTTGGAAAATATTGCCACTCACTGCTTTAAGGCTTTGGAAAACTCAAATTATGGGGTTCGAGTGGCAGTGTCTAAACTCTTAGGAACAGTCATGGCTACAGCGTTGATGCCAAAACAAGCAACAGGTATCATTTGCCAATCCCTGATGTAGACTGTAACAGATATTTGAAGGTATATGAAATCTATCTAAATAAGTTACTTGTTATAGGCAAGTCACTTGAAAGATTTAAATTGTTAAGCGTCTTTGTCTACTTTTTCAGGGAATAGAACTACCCAAATGGCATTTTCCTTGATATAGACATTTTTTGTGGTTATAATGTACAGGATAATATCTATCAAGTATACTGGATATAAAAGCAAGTAAGATTTATGAGATGGTTTTGTATAATCTTCAGGGGACTGGAATCTGGCACATATATATGCTTCCTTACTTGCAATCTCTGATGAGTAGATCCCTTTTATAGTACAGTATTATTTTTCTTTTGTTTTCTTTTTTTTTGGCCATTACTGTAAGCAGAGTCAGAGACATTTGTCCTGTGACTTCTGCTGTGCCTCACAGTTGCATAGAGGTGCCTCAGTGAGGGTTGTGAGTGGACCCTGAGGGAGCCCGGCCACGCCTGCTACTGTCCCCACCCCTACTCCAGCTCTGTGTAGTAGAAGGAGAATCAGATGTTATAGATTCAAGTCCTAGCTCTTTTGTTAATTAGCTGTGAAACCCTTTGAGCTTTAGTCTCTTTATCTTTAATGATAATAATTTCAGTCTGTGCAATTAGATGATGATGATGACAGGTAACGTTTACTAAGTACTATGTGCCAGGCACTGAATTCAGCATATAACTGAGTTTTATTGAATCCTCACAAAAGCCCTATGAATTATAAGTACTGTTACTATTCCCAATTTATAAACAAGGAAATTGAGGCTTACAGAGATTGTGTAATTTGTGTTCTCTTAAGTGTTCTGTTAAGCATCAGAGCTGAAATTCAAACCCAGGCAGCCAAATTCCAAAGTCTACATACTTACTCATGAGCTTTATACCTCTCCTACAGGCTTTTTGTGAGGATTATGTTTGCAGCTGTATGTGAAAGACTTTATAAAATATGAAGCTCTGTGCAAGGGAATGGCAATTCGGCTGCAGTCCAGTGACATTTTAATCTATTGCTAACTGTTGTCTAGAAAGCATGGACTTGGCAAAGTTTCTTTGAGTCTACTCTGTTGGGAATGAGGGCTGTGATCAATTAGCAGTATCTGCTATGGATGTGCTTTGTCCTTGTTGTGTTAGATATATCAAGGTTAACATTGTTAGACTATGTTTGGCATAGATTTAATGAATTTCTTTTAATTTCTAGCTCCTTCCATGTTTCCTAGCATTTTTTACTTCAAAATTGAATTTATTTTTGCAAGTACATTGTAAATTTAAAGACTATAAGACAATGGAAGGGCCCTCTTTGTAGTGGTTTAAGGATCCTTAAAAATAATTACTTGAATTTTTAAGCTAAATTTATTAGAAAATATTATCCAATGAATAGCAAAATATATTGCTTATGAACTTACTTTTCTTCCTGAAAGTAATGCGCCAGAACGTGAAGCGAGCGACATTTGATGAAGTCTTAGAACTCATGGCCACAGGATTTCTACGTGGAGGGTCAGGTTTTTTAAAGAGTGGTGGAGAGATGTTAAAAGTCGGAGGGTCTGTTAATCGTGAAGTGAGAGTTGGAGTCACACAGGTTTGTAATGGATACGTATGAAAGAATTCCGTTCGCATTGCTGGTGAAATCTCACGGAAGACTCAGTACACACAGATTTTTTATATTGTCTGCTTTTTTTTTTTCCCAAAATGTTTATTTTACCAAATGAATGAATTACATTCAAATTCCAAATTACACACTTATATGGAAAGATAGATTCTTAATGATGTGCAAATAAGCCTTTGTCTGCTATGTTTATGTAAGTATCCAACATTTTCCCAAATTTTACTTGGCAGAAAATCAGATGTAAAATAATTCAGTTTTAGTTGAAATTGTATTCAAATAGCTTGAGGCATTTAGAGTTTAATGTTCCCCAATGACTCTGTAGCTAATCGTATTGGTTAATACTTCGATTGGATTTATCATTAATGAGTAATCACCAATGTAATTATGAAACTAATCCTGACTTGTAGTTAAAATTGCAAGATAATAATTAAGCAAATAAGGTGTTATGGTTAATGATCTAAGAATAATTAATACATAAAAAGATAAAATGTTTCTTTGTGATCTTAGTCAAAATCACTCCAACTGTACATTGTTCCTGAAACAAGTGTAAAGTAGAAGTAAACCATTTTTATCTTACGGTCACAAGCAGGGCTTTCTAGTCCTAGGTCAATGTTTACTTAGGATGTGAGAGTTTTCTTAATCCTATAACCTATTACCTTCCTCATCATCAGGATGAATTCAGCTTTCCTTCCCTCCCTCCTCACTGTCATTTTACATTCTTCAGGAAGCTACTAAGAACAGTTTTTAGCCAAAGATAATTCCACCAGTAATTCCTATGCTAGAAGTACTAAAAAGGTTTTAAGTATTGAATTTTCTCAACTTTAATCTCAAATATAATTTATTTTGTGTGCTGTGATCATTTATTTCTGTATTGCTTTATCTGTAATCTCATATCTTTATTTATAGGCATATGTTGTTTTTGTAACTACATTGGGTGGTCAGTGGTTGGAGCGTAGCTTTGCTACATTCTTGTCCCACGTACTTGATCTGGTTTCCCATCCTCGGGCAACGCAAACACATGTAGAGGCTGTGTACTCAAGACGATGTGTCTCCTTTATCCTAAGAGCTACTGTGGGCAGTTTGCTAGGTGAAAAAGCCCAGATTGCAGCTGCCAAAGAGATATGCCAAGCTATTGGAAAACAAATGAAAGCAGTAGGTAAGAATTGATATCTTGATGTGTGTTGTTGATTTCTGTAGTCATTTAGCTTTATGTTATTATGCTTAGTAAATACTAATGGGTCTGATTAGTACATGTCCTTTTCTGGACTGTGTTTTAAGAGTCACTTTTATTGAGTACTCTTCTTGTTATTAAAACAACATAATTACAGTGAAATAGAATTTTTAAAGATTTGAGTAGCATGTTTGAAAGGTTAGGTTTTCTGTTTCATTTCTAGTACCTGTACTGATGTTCTAGCTCTCCTGGTATGCAGCAGCATAGTGCTTTGCTATCTTTGAGGAACAACCTATTGTAATTTTTCTGCTTGGGCCTTTTGTTTTATAAACACATGTTTGTTTGTTTTCCTTTTGTTAATAGGCATAATAGGAAGACTTAGGAGCAATTACAGGTCGTTATTAGCCCACTGTAGGATATACTGTGAAGCCTCAGTTATTCATAATTAAAAGAAATGTCCATTTTATAAATTTCTCAATTTAAGAAGTAGTTATTGAGTATCTGAGATTGCAAAGCAGTAATTCAGGGTTTGAATAATGAGTGACATAAAAGTTCCTGCCTTCATGGAGCTGTTAATCCGATTAGGGAACTAAACGTAAAATATACATTCCGTAGGACAGTTCAGTTTTCTTAACCCTAATCAGGCAAATTATATTGCCTCATAGTGGTCTTTACAAATAAATAAATCTATCTTTTGATTGCTAAACCACAGATCCTTGACCAGGTACTATCTATATCTGGTTTACTATTTTTTTCCCATAATCTGGCACAGTGTTTCTAGCCCTTAAACATTTCTTCAACACATTATTGTAAAATTTTTTTCAAGTTGTGAACCTAGGACAGATTACTGTTTTAATATAACTGAAGAAAAATACCTCATTAATTTAAACACCTTTAATTCACAATTCATAACTTTCAGTTAGCCCTATGCATTTAAAAATGCTTTGTTTGGGGCACCTGGGAGGCTCAGTCGATTAAGCATCCTACTCTTGATTTCAGCTCAGGTCATGATCTCAGGATTGTGGGATCGAGCCCCACATTCAGGCTCCGCATTCAGTGGGGAGTCTGAGATTCTGTCCCTCTACCTTTCTCCCATTTGCTTTCTCTCTCTCTTTCTCGCTCTCTCAAATAAATAAATAAATCTTTAAAAAAAATAACAATTTAATGAATAGAGAATAATCAGTAATTTATATTTAAAGAATATATATTAAATATTTTATAAAATCAGTAAAAGTAAATTCACAAATGGTTATAGTTTTCATTGTTTATAATAGCTTTTACTTAGCATACCATTTTTATTTTTTTATTTTTAAAATTTTTTTACTTAAATTTTAGTTAACATACAGTTCAGTTGTGGTTTCAGGAGTAGAATTCAGTGATTCTCATCACAACAAGTGCCGTCATCATGACAAGTGCCCTCCTTAATACCCATCACCCCTCTAGCCCATCCCCCACCCACCATCTTCCATCACCCCTCAGTTTGTTCTGTATTGTTAAAAGTCTTTTATGCTTTGTTTCCCTCTCTCCTTTTTTACCCCTTCCTATATGTTTATCTGTTTTTTTTTTAATTCCACATATGAGTGAGATTATATGGTATTTGTCTTTCTCTGACTGACTTATTTCACTTAGCATGATACACTCTAGCTCCATCCACATCAAGCAAACCATTTTTGTTTTTTTATTTTTAAAGATTTTTACTTATTTATTTGAGAGAGAGAGAGAGAACGCACAACCAGGGGGAAGACCAGAGGGAGAGAGACAAGCAGACTCTGTGATGTGAGCGCGGAGCCCATCTTGGGGCTCAATCCCATGACCCTGAGATCATGACCCGAGCTGAAATCAAGAGTTGGGTGCCTAACCAACTGAGCCACCCAGGTGCCCCAAGCAAAGCATTTTTAAATGCATAGGGCTAACTGAAAGTTATGAATTGTGAATTAAAGGTGTTTAAATTAATGAGGTATTTTTCTTCAGTTATATTAAAACAGTAATCTGTCCTAGGTTCACAACTTGAAAAATATTTGTACAATAATATGTTGAAGAAATGTTTAAGGGCTAGAAACACTGTGCCAGATTGTGGGAATAAAATAGTGAACCAGATATAGATAGTACCTGGTCAAGGAGCTGTGGTTTAGCAATCAAAAGATAGAGTTCCTGCATTTCGAAGTCCAGAAAAAGCTAAAAATAACGAGGTCCATAATGAAAATTACAGTGTGGGGATGCCTGGGTGGCTCCGTCGGTTGGGCATCTGCCTTCGGCTCAGGTCATGATCCCAGGGTCCTGGGATTGAGCCCCACATCGGGCTCCTTGCTCAGCAGGGAGCCTGCTTCTCCCTCTGCCTTGCCGCTCTCTCTCCCTCTCTCTCTGGCAAATAAATTAAATAAAATCTTGAAAAAAAAGAGAAAATTACAGTCTATAATGTATTAATCTGTTATTATATATTATATATATTTTAGTCTATTTTTAAAATTTAAATTCAATTAATTAACATATAGTATATTATTAGTTTCAGAGGTAGAGTTTAGTGATTCATCAGTTGCATATAGCACCCACTGCTCATTACATCAAGTGCCTTCCTTAAGGCCCATCACCCAGTTACTCCATCCTCCCACCTGCCTCCCCTCCAGCAACCCTAAGTTTGTTCCCTATAGTTAAGAGTCTCTTATGATTTGTCTCCCTCTCTGATTTCATCTTATAGTCTATTAATACACAATGAATGCAAAAAAGGTGAGGAAGTTTTACTGTCATGTAAAGGTTATTAATCTTAAGGTCATAGATTAACCATTTGATTTTTTAAAAATCTTAAAAGCAGAATTAAATACATGTTAAATACATTTCAGTTCTATTGAAAGGTCAGGGAAGAGGGCAGCAAAGCTAACGGGAACTTTGAGGAGCATCTCAGTAAGGAATTCTAAAGCCAGTTTCCTTATGGATCTGCTTTCTGGTCAGTAATTCAACAATGTTGCTATCCATATATTGCAGCACTTGAGGTAGCAACAATAATATCGAAGTAACAATAATGGCCGCTGACACTGACTGCATGTGTATTGTGGGAAGCATTGTGCTCTGTTCTTTATGTGAATTGACTTTTTAATCACTACAGTACTCTTTGAGATAGTCCCTTATCCCTCTCAGCAGAAGGAGAACTGGAGACTTGGGTTAGTGGAGTGGCTTGCCCAGTGTCATGTAGCTGATGTGACTGGTAGAGTTGCGATTGGAAGCCACGTGCCTTTCTGGGGAACCAGTGCTTTGGTACACTGTGCTTTGCTGCTGCTTGCTCAAGTTAGGGCTATTCCCGGACGCAGGCAGAATACCTCCGCGCATACTTCAGTACTGCCTTGATGTCACTAAACAGTGTTCTCAGTCACTTCAGTGTTTAGTTACACTGGTGTTCTGCTAAGAAGTAGTTACATACAGAGCTTTTAACACCCAGGCATCAACTGGTGCAAATACTGGTATAAAAATGTCAGTTGGAGAAATCAAAAAAGTTTTGTCACAACTTAATTCACCCACATCAAACACATGATTCTGTGTTTTCAGAAGCAGTAGTGAATGATACTAGTGGTGAAAACAAATCTGGAGCAGCAGACATTGCAGCAAGCCAGCATGTGATGGTCTGTGCCCTCCAAGAACTCGGGAGCCTGGTACAGAGCCTGAATGCTACTGCATCCCCTCTTATTCAGGAAGCATCTATAGGTATGATAATTCACTTACTTGCTGGGATTCTTTTTACCATTTAAAAAAAAGTCATAAGTGTGATTGATATTTAACTCCTGATTAGTTACTTGCCATTATAATGAGTAGTTTTCAGATCATTTGTTAAAAGTTCAGTTTTATTTAAGATTCACTGGGTTTGTGAATGTTGAATAAATGGTGGAATAAAGGTTGGGGAGACAAAGTCACGGTAGTTTGTTTCTAATAATTGGCTAAAATTTGTTGAATACACATTTAATTTTTACATCAATCTTTATATTTTTTTGGGATGTAATTATGCATGTTTTTTTTTTTTGTAGAAAGTGTTCCTTTAAAATTCTCTACTATTTCTGAGATAATGTATTGTGTTTTGGCAAAGTTCTAAATGTATTTGGGTAAAACCATAATGATTATGATTTTAATCATGTTACACATATTCTTCTTGTTCATGAAATCATTTGACTTCATTAAAGAGGCATTTTTTGGTGTATTTCTCTTTAGGACTTTTGGAAACCGTGACTTCAGTGCTTCTTCATCCAAGTATGGCTGCCCGGCTTGCCGCCGCCTGGTGTTTGCGCTGTGTGGCCGTGGCTTTACCATTCCAGCTGACACCGTTTCTAGACAGGTGCGCAGAACGGCTCAACAACTTGAAAACTTCACCGGAAGCTGTTAGCGGATACAGCTTTGCAATGGCTGCTTTGTTAGGTGGAGTTCATCAGTGTCCGTTGGGCATTCCTCATGCCAAGGGAAAGGTATGACAGAGACCGTGGAATTATAAGTGCTGTCATGTGGGCTTTAGTCTTCATTGGAACACCTTCTGTGTTTAATGTTGAGCTGGGTGATCAAACAACAGTTTTACTATAGTAATATAAAAAACAGTGTTCTGCCAATATGGAGTTGACAGACCCTAATTACAATTTGATATTTAATTCTGCATAGGAATAGTAGATTTTGTCTGGGTGTAGTATCATTTTATTTTAGAGAAGAAAAAACTTTACAGTAATTATGTGGAAATCAGAGCTTTTCTTTCAGCTTTTAGAGATAAAAATTCATATTGTTGTATTCAAAGATATCAAGAGTATATGTTATTGCATTTAGCGTTTTGATAATAATAGTTGAATGGTTTTATGAGTCAGTTTCTATACTATACCTGCTAATACCTGCAGTTACTATACCTGCTAATACTATTATGGTTTTTCCTCAAGAATATTGTTTATGTAAATATTATTTGCAACCTTACATATGTAGATTCTTTCTGGGACATTAGGCCCAGATCCATTCGTTCTTAAGAGTTCTGTAGCTACTGCTCGAATCTCAGCTTCCGTCTCCTTTTGTTGTTTGACTGCCTCCTCTCTGATTATCCTGCCTGCAGTCTTTCTCCCATCTCCCCATACCACTTCCATGTTTCACATTAGCTCAGAGACCCTTCGGGACTACCCAGTGCTCAGAGAATAAACATAATCCCCTCTGTCTGGTAAACTGGCACCTCCGCAGTTTGCCTTCTTTCTACCCATTCATTCTCATTTCCCACTGCTCTACTTAGACTAGTCATCTTGCTTTCTTCTCATGCCTTTTTCAGCCTTCATGCCTTTGTTCGTACATTAGAATCTCATCCCTCTTCTTGGTCACCTGTACCAAACTTATCCATTTGTTTGAAGGCCCAATTAGAATGTCATTTCTTTCATGCCATCTCCTCAGAGCTACTCCATCTAGGATAACCTTCCCCTTTGCAGACCACAACTACATCTGTCTTACTATTTTGTCATTTAATCATGTGCTGCTTGTTACTTCCCATTTTCCCTGTGACAGATTCTCTAATAAGACTGTAGGTGCCATAAGATTAGCTTAATGGCAGAAACATAATGGGAGTTCAACAAATCTTCGAATATAGGATAACAGTACTACCAATAATAGCATTTATTAAGTGGTTGCATGGACCAGCACTCTTCTGAGTGCTTTGCTGTATTAACTTACTTAATGCTTCCTGGAGTGAGGTTGGCATTCCTCTTATACCTGTTTTACCAGTGAGGGAACTGAGGCAGGGAAGTTAAGTTATCCCAGGTCAGAAAGCCAGGAAATGACAAAGCTGGGATATGAACCCAGGCAGTCTGGCTCTGGAGCTCTCTCTTAACCACTGTGCTATGTGGGGTCTCCTCAGAGACAGGCGTGCAATCAGGATGGAGCAGCCCTTGATGTTGCCTCTTTTAAGCCATGTTAACAGCAACAACAAAAAAGGACAACTTTTTTTTTTTAACTAAAGCACACTAGCTATGTATTTTCTTATTTGATTTCTTTAACTTGTTTCAGTTAAAATCCAATTTTAAACTTCTCTTGCAGATGGTAGTTAGTATTGCTGAAGATCTCTTACGAACTGCTGCCCAAAATAGCAGGCTGTCTTTACAGCGTACCCAGGCTGGATGGCTTTTACTTGGAGCACTTATGACTTTAGGTATAGTTATATTTGAGTAGGATCTTGTCTAACTGTATAACTGTCAGTAGACGATAAAGAAAGTTTAATTTAAAAGTATTCAACTTCACATTCTAGACTGTGAATGACATGAGAAAATTGGTGAAGGTGTTTTTCCTCTCATTTGGGAGTGGATTCCTATTTTTGGTAATTTCTGCTTAAGTACATTTAATGAGAAATTTGTTAACAAAGTTTCACCTTTACTATCAGAATAGGCCTGGTCTAACTAATTGGCTTAGTGTTAACCAAATGAGATAAGAGTATGGGGGCACATTCCATCCCCAGAGTGACGTGAGTGACATGATTTTGGTAGGGTGGTAATAAAGTCACATTTAAATGGTCTTTTTGGTGCTGCTTTTCTGGGGTTACCATTCTGCATTTCACTTTCCTAAGTGCTGTGACAAATCTGAGATACAGGCAAAGTTTAGCACTGTACAGAGAACAGAAAGACATGTTGTCCTGGCGATGAGATGTGTCTACTTTTTAGTTCATGTGTGTGTGTGCTCTACAGAATCACTCACCACTTTGAGCGTCTACCTTTTGGAAGGTATACTTTGCCCTAGTTTTCTAAAGAAAATAAAAAGTGCTAACTTTTCCAGAAATTTATGTTAAATACGTTACATGGTATGTTAAAGGAGTTCCTTAGAATGTAAATTCTTAGTTCTAAACATACCGCTCCTCCATAAAACAAAATTAGCCATATCAGTTGCCCCCCCAAATAGAGGAATATATAGACGTATGTGTGTGGGACTTGGGTGTCTATGTTTATATACATGTGTATTTATAGAAAAGATGTCATAAGCTGTATCCCAGATGTATTTCATTATTGATAATGCATAAGCCACCATTCTGAATATAGTTGGGTAATTTCTTTTAAAGTACTTGTTATGGATTTACGTTTGGCTGCTAAAAATGTTGATACTTTGTAGGTGAGTTTTATTATGCTTTAATAGATATGTTAAGAAACATTTTGAGGTGGGGGGGAGGAGGTGGAGGACGGTGGTCAAAAGGTATAGCCTTGCAGTTCTGAGCTGAGTAAATACAGTGGTGTGGTGTGCGGCACGGTGGCTGCAGATCACACTCCTGTGTGACAGACAGGAGGGCTGTTAAGAGGGTCAATCCTGAGAGTTCTTGTCACAAGGAGAAAATTTAAAAAAATTTTTTTTTCATTTTATTGTGTCTATATGAGATGATGAGTGTTGGCTGCACCTGTCATGGTACTCATTTTACAATTATTTATAACCCAAACCATCATGCTGTATGCCTTAAACTTATACAGCAATATATGTCAGTTATTTCTCAATCAAACTGGAAAATAAAAGACGCACGTTGAAAATCTTACATTACAGATAAAGATAGAGGGAAACGATGGGTATTGTTAAAGCCTGTGTGGGGCTCTTTGACTTTGTTTGTAATGTATGGTTTATATATATGGTTTATATGTATGGTTTCGCATTCTCGTTTTCTCCAATAGGACCATCTGTTGTTCGTTATCATCTGCCCAAGATGTTGTTACTGTGGCGAAATGTTTTTCCCCGTTCTCTAAAGGAATTGGAGGCTGAGAAGGCCCGAGGCGATTCTTTTACCTGGCAGGTGACATTGGAAGGTCGTGCCGGAGCTTTATGTGGTAAGAACTGAAAGGATTGTACTCTCAGAATATTATTTTATTACTAAAATATTTGTGAGGGGAAGGAAAATAACTACTTCAAATTTTTATTTTAATGTGTAATAATAAATTCATAGACTTGTAGATTTAGAGAGAAACTTTATAAATAACCTGTGCCGGTTTGCTAATTTTGCAATGGAAATGAAGCTGAGACTCTCAAAAGGAGGTTAGCATTAGTGGTAAGATGAGAGCCAGAGCCCAGTTATTGATTCCCAGTTACAGCAGTAGTCCACCTGTCAGAGAGGCACGGGCCACCACGTAAACAGCCCGGTAGGTATTCAAAGGAAGAAGAAACTCACGGTCTCCAAGGTCACTGAGTTGACAGTACGTCTTTTCATAATGGACAGACAGCCAGCATTATCAAATCTGCAAATGTTGGTGCATTTTTTCCAGACATCAGTGTCATGAAAATCATGAATAAAGTTGTTTTTGTTTAGAAGTCGGCAACTTACAGGAAAGGCTCAAGTTTGGTTTCCTTTGGGAACTAGAATTACCCTGGGTGACTCTATTCTTTTTTGATTTATCTCAGAGTGAAAAGTGCTTCTTTTTCCAAATTGTGGGAAACAGATATACACTAAAGCATAAGGGTGGCAGGGCAAGGGGTCCGTTTTGTTCCCACACATCTAAGAGCTGTTTTGGTCTTAGTTCTGTAGCTAAAGGGGCAGCAAAGATGTTCCTTCTATCTGAGCTATTTTGTGCACTCTTGGTTCTGTCTTGAAACTGCTTTCTTTGTAGTTGTCTGAATTTAGTGATGTTACAAGACCTTTGATTTCCCACTCACAAAAATCTCCCTAACAGATATCTTCCCTCCCTCCACCTTTCTTCTAGACTTTTCTAATGATTTTTCTCTATAGTTGCAGTTAGTTCTTCTTTTGGTTTGACCTGATTTTAGAACCTTATATTGTATAATAATGGAGAATTACAGGTATCTTTATATAATTCTATAATTTTATTTTCACAAAAGCTATCTTAAATCTGTTCTTTTAAATATTTTATCTAGCAATGAGGAGTTTTGTTGCACATTGCCCCGAGCTCCTAACTGAAGATGTGATTAGAAAATTGATGACCCCTATTGAATGTGCCATGACTATGATGTCACAGTAAGTAAGCAGTTATGACAAGTTAACATCCAATTTTGCATATTTATAGTCATGTTTTGTATTTCCCTCTAATGTCATATATGAAACATATAAAACTTTACTGTTTTAAAATGACCTTAAAAATTATAGTAATGTGCTATGGTGAGCGCTGTGAATTGTGTAAGACTGTTGAATCACAGCCCTGTACCTCTGAAACAAATAATACATTATATGTTAAAAAAAAAAAAAAAGAAGAAGAAGAAGAAGATAGCAGGAGGGGAAGAATGAAGGGGGGGAAATCGGAGGGGGAGACGAACCATGAGAGACAATGGACTCTGAAAAACAAACTGAGGGTTCTAGAGGGGAGGGGGTGGGGGGATGGGTTAGCCTGGTGATGGGTATTAAAGAGGGCACGTTCTGCATGGAGCACTGGGTGTTATGGGCAAACAATGAATCATGGAACACTACATCAAAAACTAATGATGTAATATATGGTGATTAACATAACATAATAGTAAAATAAAATAAAATTATAGTATGGTATGGGTTGAAATAAAATTGTGTTTTATAGTGTTCCAGTAAAGGCCACAGAATAAACTAAAATGAAAATGTAATACCAGTGTATTTTGACAGTTCATTGATACATTGCTGAAAATGTTTTGAGTAACACTTATGCGAGTAAGCTGATACCAACTATACTTTTGATATTTTAGCATTCCGTCTGTAATTAAGGCCCATGGAGCTCATCTGAAAGCCAGTGCTGCAATGGTCCGTTTAAGACTTTATGATATCTTGGCTTTGTTACCTCCAAAAACTTATGAAGGTAAATAAAGTTTACAGTATCTAATAAAAATTCTTCAATATATTACCTTTCCAGTTCTTCACCGTATTACAGAGTTCTGACCAAGGCTCTCCCCTGACTTTGCAGAGGAAGACAACCATGTTACTTTTCTTCATATAGAGAAGCTAACACTTGCTGAGCACTTACTGTGTTCTGGGTCTGTTCTAATCTCTTTACATGTATTATCTCCTTTGACTCTAACCACAACTTTATGAGGTAATTCAGCCGTATTTTACGCATGAAGAGCCTCGGGTACAGAGAGGTAAGGTAACTTGCCCAAGTCTGAGATCTAGTAAGTGGCAGAGTTTGGATTCAAACCCAGCTGGTTCAGCTTTAAAGTCTGCGCTTTTATTTACTTTTTAAAGATTTTTACTTACTTATTGGAGAGGGAGAGAAAGAGCACAGGCGGGGGAGAGGCAGAGGGAGAAGCAGACTCCCCGCTGAGCAGGGAGCCCAATGTGGGGCTGGATCCCAGAACCCTGGGATCATGACCTGAGCTGAAGGCAGACGCTTAACCAACTGAGCTACCCAGGCGCTCCTCTGTGCTTTTAATTATTACCCTAAACTGCTTCATATAATATATAATTCTTATAATATAGACAATAATTTAGGAATCTTGACAGAGAATAATAATGTACTTTGCAGATATCAAATATTATATAAAATGCTAATATTAAAATAAGCCATTGATTTGTCTTCAGTTCAGCCATGCCCAAGAATTCTGATGTGCTCTGGTTCAGTGTTTGCACATCACTGGGTAATTAATTAATAATTGTATCATATTTAATGTATTTAAATAGATATTTAAAGCATTAAAATATGTTTAATATATTTAAATTCATTAAATTTAAATGTGAATATTTAATATGAATATTTCCTGAGTATTTTTGTTACTTTAAATAATTTGGGCTAAAAGGCATAATACAATAATAAAAATGAAAGTACTGTTATTGTATGTTAAAACTAGCATTAAAATATTTAGTATAGATTTTTTTAAAAAGAGAACAGGGACTTAATTATTTTATCCCTTTAGAACATGTTGCTTCTTTTTGTGGGCAATGATTGTAATTTCCTAAAAATTATTCTTTCACGTCTGATCTGAAGTTCTGTTTTTTAGGATCTTTCAACGCACTTCTTAGAGAACTGGTAGCAGAATTCACTTTGACTGACAATTCAGCCAACACAACTACTTCCCTCCTCAGATCCCTCTGCCATTATGATGACAGTGTTCTTCTAGGTTCCTGGCTTCAAGAAACTGATCATAAATCAATTGAAGACCAGGTAGCAAACCATACAGGGAATTTAAATACAACTTCATCAAAAGCAATGGTGTTATTATACATTGTCATTTAAAAAGAAAATATTGAAGACTAAAGTTTAATTTTATTTTGGCTTTCTTAGACATTTAAAGATAGCTTCCTGATGGTAGATAAATAGTGAAAAAAGGTAAATTTCTTCTGTTCTTTTAAAAAAAAGTTACTACAGCTTCTTTTAATGAATTTTTTGTGGGTTTAAGTTCCTCCTGATATTGTTTGGCTTGCACATTTTAAGGTGGGCAGTATAAAAATGTTTTAGAATGAATGAGCATTTTCTTAAAATTATACAAGGTGTTACTGATGGCTTTGTTTCATGGCCAAATCATATTTTTATCTATTTAAAAATTTTGTGATTCAATCATTCTTGTGGTTTTTTTGTTGGAAATTTTCAGATTCAGTCATTCTTGGTTTTTTTGTTGATACTGGTACCTTTTTTCCTTCCTCTCATTCTGTTCTTCTTGACTAATACTCATTCAAGTAGATTTTGAATGATTTTTATGTCATTCTTTTTGTAGCTCCAGCCAAACAGTGCATCTGGAAGTGGGGCTCTGGAGCATGATCCATCCTCCATTTACTTACGAATCCCTGCTGGAGAAGCTGTGCCTGGTCCTCTTCCTCTTGGGGTTTCAGTCATTGATGCTTCCGTGGCTCTTTTTGGTGTAGTGTTTCCTCATGTTTCTTATAAACACCGGTTAGTATAAAGTCAATCAGGTAATTTTAGCTAAATATAAATTATACCAGAGGAGTGGTGGTTAGTGGGATGTGTTAAGGAGGTGATGGGGATTGAGGAGTGCGCTTGTTGTGAGGAACACCAGGTGTTGTATGGAAGTGTTGAATCACTACATTGTACACCTGAAACTAATATTACACTGTAAGTTAACTAACTGGAATTTAAATAAAAACTTTAAAAATAAGTAAATAAAATAAATTTAAAAATTTTAAAGTATTTAACGTAAATAAAGTTATCTATCAGGAAAAAATATATACATATAAATTATATTCAAACAATAGGTTCCCATCCCAGTTACCTACAATAAGGTGAATTACTACTTAAACATAGGCTTATAAATTTAATAACATAAGTGACACGTACATGATGGGAAAAAATTACATGAAAATTCCACATAATTTGAAATTGTTCTTAAGATTTGGCTCTGTGTACTAGCGTCTGGTACCATTGTATTGTGGACTATGTCTTAAATGGCAAGATTTTCATTTCAGTAGTTCATTTGACAGCTTATAAGTAGGCTTTCACTATATCTTTAACGAGGAATCATTAAATCAGTTTGCTTAAGTCTTTTGATTTTGTTACTGAAGAAGTTAATGAGTGAGAAGTCTACTCTCTAATAACATTTGTCTTTCGATTTGAGTCTGAACTTGGGAAACTAAAATAACTGGTTGTTTTTCTAAGAGGAGCATTTTGGTTTGCTGTATTCTTTGTATACAGACACTCTCCCTAACTTTAGTAGGCATTTTGTCTATTTATGGTGGTTTTCTCAAAAGGAAAAGTGAAAATGACTTAGTGTAAGATACTTTCAGGTAACTTGTTTAACAAAATATGCTTTTAGGGGCACTTGGCTGGCTCAGTCAGTGGAGTGTGTGACTCTTGATCTTGGGGTTGTGAGATCAAGCCCCACGTTGGGTGTAGAAATTACTTAAAAATAAAAAATCTTAAAAATTATATATATATATATATATGCTTATTTATTTTTTTATTTTTTATTTTTAAAGATTTTGTTTTCAAGGAATTTCTATATCCTCAAACTCACAACCCCAAGATCAAGAGTCACATGTTCTTCGGACTGAGCCAGCCAGGTGCCTCCCCCCGCAAAATAAAAAACATGCTTTTAAAACATTGTTATATTTGTATATAAAAGATAGCATAAATATAAAAGATAACAAGTGTTATCTTTAAAAATGTGTAGGTTACTTGATAATTGCTTTTTAATTTGAGAAGAAAAACTTCAGTGTGAAATTTTACTTTACCCAGATATCTTTAAGAACATTTGGTTGCCACATAAATGTTGAAGAACATTAAAGGTGGAAGAATCTCATAAAGCATCTAATTTAATGTCCTTGTTTTAAATCCAAGGAAATCCAGGTCCAAGAGTTTGTGGTTTGCCCAAAGTTATATAGCTAGTTATGAGAGCTGTAACTAGAATCCAGGATTACCTTAACTACTTGAAATCACTTTTGTACAAGGTGAACTATGAATAAATAAATTCTATTAAAAATATAATAATACCTTAAATATCCAGTGATGGAGGAATGAATGAATCAATTATGGAAAGTTGACAGGCTAGAATTTTTTTTTTTTAAAGATTTATTTATTTGACAGAGACACAGCGAGAGAGGGAACACAAGCAGAGGGAAAGTGGGAGAGGGAGAAGCAGTCTTCCCGCTGAGCAGGGAGCCCGATGCGGGGCTCGATCCCAGGACCCTGGGACCATGGCCTGACCCGAAGGCAGACGCTTAACGATTGAGCCACACAGGAGCCACTAGAATATTTTTTAGATAGACAATGTTTTGATATCAGAAAACACTCCTTATAAAATGTTAAATAAGAAAAGTAAAATAAAAAGCAAGAAGTGATCCCAGTTTAGTATTTTAAAATACATAAAAATGTACATGTGTATACCAATACTTATGTATATGTGAATACGTAAGAAAAGACCTGAAAGGAAATGATTATACCTGAGGTTAAGAGTAGTTATTTTTGGCTAGTAACTTTTTGTTACTAGTCTCCAAATTAAATGAAATGACTATTTTATAATAAAGAAAAACATTTTTTAAATAATTCGTTTTAAAAGGTTATGTACTTGAGGTCAGTTATAGGCAAATGATGCTTAACGGTAGTGTTGGAGACATGTGTCTCTTCTTATGTGTGTGCTTGAAAGCAGTGTGAATAATGCGCTGCTTCCTCATCCATAGAAGATGTGGATCTATGTCACACCAAGTGTTAAAGTAGTCAGTTTTAGCCCCCAGTAACACTAACTGGAGTTCCTACTGGAGACTAGATGATTTCTTCCTCTGATTTTGAAGAATGCTTTGACCTGAAACCTATGGCCTATTATACACTGAGCTTAAATCCTTATAGTGACCTTAAGGGGGGAGATACTGGTTTCCTACTTTAGTTCATAGTTACTTTAGTACTAAATCCAACTTCCCAGCATTTCTTTGCCCATCCCATTTATTTTCAGAATCTGAAATGATCTCAATCTCTTTTATCCGAGTAGTCTCAAATGGCTGTGATTTTTTTTTTTGCTGCCTCATTTAAATAATTTGAAATAATAAAAAAAATTCATTTTTGATTTTCTACATTAAAAAAAAATTACCAAAGCTAAATTTTTTTCAAAATCTCCCAGTTGACTTTTGAGAATAGGACATGAGGTACTATTTTCTTCCATGTGAGAATATTTTGAAAGAAGAAAAAAATTATGCCACATTTTAAATTTTTCACCTTAAAAAAAGATGCATAGTTAGTGACTGTTATTCTATTCAAGAAACCTTGAGCACCTACTATATGCCAGTCACTTTGTTAGATGCTGAGGTTAACGTTAAAGAACATTATGACCTTGAAGTTATGACCTTATTTCGTTAATTGAAACTTAATATTTAGTTGCTTGCTTTGTTCCAGTTAAAAACCACATGTCCCTATATCAATTCAGGAGGAGGAGATCTGGTTTGAACCAGCTGCAGGAATGAAATAGAAATGAAACAGCATGGGACATGATTTGTTAAACACTTAGCTATTGCTCTTACTTCTGTTTTCTGAGCCATATTTGAATGAAAAGTATTGCTAATGTTATCTTTATTCTATGATTATAGATTACAAATGTTGGATCACTTTGCTGAATGTGTTAAACAAGCCAAAGGTGTCCGCCAACAGGCTGTGCAGCTTAATATTTTTACTGCTGTTCTTAGTGCACTAAAGGTATTTACTTTTAAAACATAAGTATTCTCAACTAAGATTTTTAATTAATGCCTTTACTAAGGCAGGTATTTCTAGACTGTTTTGATGATTATATGTGTATCCCTTGATAACTATGTTTTTATATTAGTTTAATTAAATTATTAGAAACAATTTATTAGGCTCATTGTAATTAAATAGTGTTCTATATTTTAATAATGTTCAAGTTCATGTTTCGATGTGACCTTTCAGATTTTACAAGTGCTGGAAAGTTCTTTCAGAATTTTCAAAGATGTCTAATGCAATCTGATACTCTACTGAAGGTTAACCAGATAAAACTTAAGTTCATTTTGTGGTTTAGACCATAAATCAGGAGAGGCTATGTTGTATAGCTGAAAGAAGACTGCATTTAGAGACTGTGTTCTGGTTTAGCTCTCATTTAGGTTTATGTCTTGTGCAGTTCCTTTAACCTTTTGAACCTCAGTTTCTACATGTATGAAGTGAAATAACAAATATTTTGCCTATCTCTCAGAGTTCATGCACTGTTCTGTGCAGCCTGTGGCCTCTCATGATGTATTTGAAAACTTTTTATATTGCTCAGCACTAAGCTTATTATAAGGTTTTACTTGTAAAAGAAAATGGCAGTAAGTACAGGTGTTTAAATGGGCATGAATTAAATCATGTTTTGTAAACATCAGGGAAAAGGGACATAGGCATTGATTATAGAAATATAAGTTTGTATCGTTTATATATAACTGTTAGTATATGCCCTATTTAGAGACCATCAGCTAATACCAACATCTGAATTTTTTAAAAAAGTAGTCATGGTCTCTCTTAGTGTTTGGAAGGCTAGTGTACCAGCTGTAATATTGGTCCAAGTACACTTTTCTTCATAGATTCGCTCACTAATGCCTCTGTTGTAGTTAACATTTCCCTCAGCACCATGAGTTGGATTTTTGGTCTCAAGTAAGTTAAGTTCCATGACAGTAAGTGTACCTAGAACAGAGATATTAACATTTAATATGATGAACAAACTGTATCAATATTCAGTTACTGATATTTTTACCCATTTTATCTTTTTATATATTGAATGTACTCTTGATGACATAATTATCTTCTCTGAAATTTTTATATAAACAAATCAAAGTTTTATAATCATCAGACCTTTTCCTTAAAGTTCTAATGATAAATGTCAATCAGTTGAATGACAGTTGATTTAATAGTACAGTGTCCTTTACATACAAAAACAATTTTTGAGCATTTGTCTTTGGAGAGAGACACTTCCAGGGATTGTTCATTTTAGGGCTGATTGACTATAACTATGTTATATATCATGTTCTGAATCACGTTTAGGAAAGTGATTACTGTCGATTTAACAGGTATTGATCTAGGCGTAGTATATACAGGTGGAAGATGGTTGAGGAAGAGGCAGGGTGGGGAATGGGTAAAATAGGTGAAGTGGATTAAGAGATACAAACTTACAGTTATAAAGTAAATAGGTCACAGGAATGCAGCATGGGGAATATAGTTAATAATAGTGTAATAATATTGTACAGTGACACATGGTGACTACACTTGTGATGAGCATACTTAATGCATAAAATTGTCCAATCACTGTGTTGTACACCTGAAATTAATGTTGTATGTCAACTATACTTCAATTAAAAAAAGGATGGTTGATACATGCGCCCCTATTTTATAGCAGCATTATTTATAATAGCAAGATATGGAAGCAGCCCAAACGCCCATCGATAGATGAATGGATAAAGAAGAAGTGATATATATATATATATATATATATATATATATGCAGTGGAATATTATTCATCCATAAAAAGGAATAAAATCTTGCCATTTGCAATGACATGGATGGAGCTAGAGTATAATGCTTAGTGAAATAAGTCAGAGAAAGACAAATACTATATGATTTCACTGATATGTGAAGTTTAAGAAACAAAACAAATGAGCAAAGGGGAAAAAGAGAGAGCTAAACCAAGAAACAAACTCTTTAACTATTGAGAGCAAACTGGTTATCAGAGGGGAGGTGGGTGGGTGGATGGGTGAAATAGGTAATGGGGATTAAGGAGTGCATTTGTCATGATGAGCGCTGGGTGACTGACATAATAAAATTTAAAAAAAAATTTGAGCTCATTATCAACAACAACAAAAAATAAAATTAAAACTTTTAAAAATTAAAAAATAAAAAGCTGGTTAAAAAAAGTGGGTGAAGTGGGTATGTTTACAAAGATTGCAGCACATTTTTAAAAAATTTAATGTGAATTTTGAATTGCCTTTTTTTTTAAATAACTGTAGGGCCTGGCTGAAAACAAAAGTACTTTAGGACCTGAGGAAGTTCGTAAATCTGCTCTGACACTGGTTATGGGTGCTCTGGACAACCCAAACCCCATCTTACGATGTGCAGCAGGGGAAGCTCTTGGAAGAATGGCTCAGGTGGTTGGGGAAGCAACCTTCATTGCTAGAATGGCCCAATATAGCTTTGACAAGTAAGTGGGTCTTTTTACTGACAAGTAAGTTTCTCTTAGAGGTAAAGATGTCTTTTTAAGTAATCAATAATTATAGTAATTGGATGATATGTTTTCCACATGGTATAGCATATGACAAAATTTTGTGTTTTTTTTAATAATCTTAATTTTTTTTTATAATCTTTTTAGTTCAGTAATTGTTTAAACTCTAGGATCTGGAGAAGTCATAATATTATAGATACTTTCATTGTGGTGAGGTTTCAGCCTTTGAATGTTACATAATGGAATCAAGAGGACTGTTAATAGGACTTCTCTCAGTTATATGTATTCTGCTCTGAAGAGGTGCTCTGGTAGTCCCTTTCTCTTATCTCTGCGCCCCCCCCCACATTATACTTTTTTGTTAATTAGTCACTTTTTGTAATAAGCCATTCTTTTCCTAACTGCCAGCAAGTTTATCATCTCTTAAATTATCCCTGAAACAGGGGAAAAGTTAGTGTTAGATTTTAAAGATTTCTTTACATATTAATTAAAAAGAGGATTTCAGAGTTCCAAATAAGTATGATTAAGATGATGCAGTTATTAATTACTCTTGGTTGTTAATCAAGTACTTAAATAGAGAAGTTGAAAATCAGGTGTGGTCAAGAACTGATACTTGAGTTATGTAAATTAACTATTTTTAACAATTGTATATTTTGAGTACTAATTATACCAAACTAGGCCGTAATCTTTAGTGAGAGAGGTGGGGTGCGGGGAAGCAATGGTGGTGAAGCAGTAGTTTTGAAGAAAAAGTATTTCTGAATTCTTGGTTATCTGAGAATGGTTTTCGCTGTCTTCAAACATGAACAGCAGTTTGTCTGGTTATAGGATAATGCCCCCAGTGTATTGTTTGAATCACTAAGGGTAGTATGAGCAAGCAGAAGATAAAATATTCCCAGATACTTCTCTTCTGCGGGATGACTTCTGCCATTTTCTAGCAACAGATTAGTTTTGCTTTTCCAAGTATGTCATTGATTCTGAAATCAACTTTGGTTAAAGATGTTTTTAAATACACAACCAATCTTACCTTTTAATGGTTTGTGCTCTGTTAATAATAGGTAAAACTAGAGTATATTTGTTTGGAAAACTCCAGAGTGGTCATTTTGGTTTTTAGTTCAAGGAGTTTTAATTTACAAGTATTTCCAATACCTGTAGGAGTATTTTTTTTTAGTTATTCTGGTGAAACACAAAGACCTTCATTCATATTCATACCTTTCTGGTTGATGGTTTGCAAGTATTTTCAGTGCCTAGTTTCATTAGCTTTTCCAAATATTTGATTATGATTTGAAGTTAATTATTACATGCGTTTTAAGTTACCCATTTTTCACAATTCATCTGATACTAGAATTTGTTTTAAATTCTCTACAAACATCATAATTAATTGGCAGTGCTTTTTGTTTTTTGTTTTTTTTATTTAAATTCAATTAGCCAATATACATGTTTTCTTTCTTTTATACTACTATATAAAGTAATGGTACATTTAAAAATCTGTGGTATCTTAGGGTCACTTGGGTGGCTCAGTTGGTTAAGCATCCAACTCTTGATCTCAGCTCAGGTCTTGATCTCAGTGTCATGAGTTCAAGCCCCACATTGGGCTCCACACTGGGCATGGAGACTACTTAAAAAAATAAGAAGGGGCACGTGGGTGGCTTAGTTGGTTAAGCCTCCAGCTCTCGGTTTGAACTCAGGTCATAATCTCAAGGTCTTGAGATCAAGCCTCTACTTGGGCTCCCTGCTCAGTGGGGAGTCTGCTTCCCCTCTCTCTCTCTTTCTTTCTCTCCCTTTGCCCCTCCCCCTGCTTGTGCACACACTCTCTCTCTCTAAAATGAATAAATAAATCTTTAAAATAAATAAAAGTAAAAATAAAGATCTGTGGTATCTTAGATTAGCTTGAAAAAGTTTCAATGTCCTCCTGTCTCATAGTAGAATGTTTTCATCTACACTGTCTTTTGTTGATTTAATATGTGACTATGAAAGGCCAAAAGTATTTACACATAAAGATCTGTCAGCTATATTTACACACTAAAATCTTATGCCATCTTAGCATTTAGACAGGAATCATTCTCTTAAACCATTCTAGTTAACAGGGAGTTGCTTCAACTGCTTAAGACCTAGTTCAGAAGGAAATAAAAATCATTACTGGTTGAATTTGTTTCCATTCAAACTGAAAATCACTTTGAGACCCCTGGGAAGTATATATTCTTGTAGCTTAGATTATTTACTCTATTGAATAGATGATTATCACTGAGAGAATTGGCTCAGCTTTTTATCTCACTGAAATATTACCTTTTGAAAAGTACCAACATGAAGGCAGTTTTGTCATCTGTGTAATGCTTTAGAATTCACAAGATTACATTCATTCTTAACTTCTTTCATTCCCCAAAATGACTGCTATGGAGAAACTGAGTCATAGAGAGATAGAGGTTATTTATCCAAGGATGTAATATGTTAGAAATACTGCTAAGAATAGACTTAGTTTACTTCCTTCATTACTACATTTCTTCATATCTGTTTTGTGACAGCACTTGGGATTTTTCTTTCTTCACCATAGGCAAACTGACCAGCCAGAGTTTTGGTGATGGATTTTCATCTCTTGGCTTTATTTTACTTTTATGGGTTTAACAGAAATTTGGTTATGGGTGGCTTACTGAGAGTTGTAATACAGTTCTGAAAATTCAACCAAAGTTTCTCTCTAGACATCTTTGTTATTGTAGGTGCTCCATTCTTAGTGGTATTTTATCCTGTTTTCTTTTTTTTTTTATCCTGTTTTCTAATAGTAACTGACTATGTTGGTACATGATTATGAGGGACATTATGAGTCGTAGTATTTTATAGCTTAAAAAGTGTTGTTACATATGTTCTTCTATTTGACCTTTTCCATTGTCCAAAATGAGGTTTAGAGGTTCTGTTTTAAACTCTCTACATTGCTACTTACGTATGAATAAAATAATGAAATCTATTCTTTCAAATAAACATTAAAAATATATACAGGACTTGCACTTCCAGTCATGGTGGAAGAACAGGGGCTGGCTTTTTGCTGCTGTCTTAAACGACTAGGAAACCAGATAAAATAAATGAAGCGATGATTTTCAGACATTGGGCAATAGCCAGCATAGAGCAGTGATCCCTGAGAAATGGGAACACTGAGAAAGGGGAACACTATAATTGCTCCAGATTTCTGCCTAGAAAGAGTTTCCAGGCTGAAATGCAGGGATAGGAAACCCAAACCTAACTGAGTTAAGGAGAAAGAAGTTGGAGTTTGGGGAGGTCAACATAGCTAGAATGTGTGGAATAGAATATGTGAGAGGAGAGAGCTGCACGGAAAGAGAGCTATGAGCAGAGTCATCTCAAGTCTTTGGCTGAGTGCTGCTATGTGCAGAAGGAAACTGCCCAAGACCAGGAAAAAAAAAAAAAAAAAAGAAAAGAATAGGTGAATAGGTGGACAGAATATGAAACAGTCCCCAGGGCTCACACAGGATTGAAAATAGTTCCTACTGTCCAGATTGGAAAGACCTAAAATGGAATCTTAGAAGGATATTGCCTTAGTAGTGAAGGCAATATTGACCCACTCTAAAACAATTTAAAAGCAAGCCTTGAAAGGATCAAACGGATTCTAATTAATAAGTACATTCCAGAACAAAGCCCGATAGTATTTAAAGAAACACAACTAGTGTAGCACCTAATATCGTAAAATGTATAGTATCCACTATCCAGTCCAAACTAATCAAATGTGTAAGGAAGCAGGAAAGTAAGATCTCTTACCAGGAGAATATATTAGTCTTTGGAAATAGGCCCAGAAATGGAAGGAATGATGGAATTAGCAATGAAGAATACTGAAAAATATGCTGCATATTTTTAAGGAAGTATAAGAAAAACGCAAGCGTGATGAAAAAATTGAAATTCATAAAATAACCCAGGGGAAACTTCTAGAAATGTAAAATATTTCAAATGAAAAAAATACATTGGGATTAACAGAAGATTAGGCATTGCAGTAGGAAAAAAAGTGATGTTGAAGATGGAAATAGAAACTATTCCAAATGAAGCACAGAAAAAAAAGACTGGGGAAAAAATGAACAGAAGTCTCAGTGACTTCTAGAACAATGTCAAGCTTACATTCAGATAATTGAAATCTTAGAAGTAAGGGTAGGTCAAAAATTATTTGAAGAAATAGACAAAAATTTTCAATTTTGATGACAACTATAAATTTACAAATCAAAAAGCATATGGTAATCAAATTCCTTAAAGCCAGTGATAAAAAGAACATCATAAAAGCAGCCAGTGGGGAAAAGACATCATGCAGAGGAACAAAGGTAACAGTTTTAGCAGGCTTCTGATCATAAACTGTGCAAGCAGAAAACAGTAGAATGACCTAGAACTTTATACCCAGTGAAAATGCTTTTCAAAACCAAAGTTTTAATAAAGACTTTAAGACTGTGAAAAGTTGGGAAATTCATTGCTTACAAGGTATACTATAAGAAATGTTAAAAGAAGCTTTTTGCACACACACAAAAAAGATGATATGAGATGGAAATTTGGATGTAAATATAGAAGTGAAGAGTGACAAAAGTAGTAGTTATGTGGATAAATATAAAGACTTACTCTTTTATAAGCCTATTTTTAAATGACCTATTATTTTTTTCTCATTAATTTCTTTTTTATTGTTGTTTAGTTTTTATTTCGTAATCATAAACTTAACTCTGCAATCCAGCTAGACTTGGAGGGGAATAAGGAAAATATGGATCTCATAGAACTGCAGTGAGAGCACAAAAATTATAGGATATTTTGAACAGATGGGGGTGAAGGGGTGCTCCCCTGAGCTACAGAAGTAATGGACTGGTAGTTAAGATAAAACACAAGTCAAATTTATTAGATTTGTCCACAGTCAGCAATGGTGATCTTTTTGCTGGTCTTGCCATTCCTGGACCCAAAGCACTCTATGGCTTCCACAATATTCATGCCCTGAAGACTTGCCAGAGACCACAGCCTTGCCATCCAACCACTCACTCTTGGCAGTGCGGATGAAAAAATGGGGAACTGTTTGTGTTGGGTCCAGCATTTGTCATGGGCAAGATGCCAGGACCCATATGCTTCAGGATAAAATTTTCATCATCATATTTCTCCCCACAGATGGACTTGCCACCAGTGCCATTATGGCATGTGAAGTTACCACCCTGGCACATAAATCCCTGAATAATCCTGTGAAAGCAGGAAGCTGTATAACCAAATCCTTTCTCTCCAGTGCTCAGAGCATGAAAGTTTTCTCTTGTCTTTGAAACTTTGTCTGCAAAACAGCTCAAAGATGTGACCCAAGGGCTCACCAATCATGGCAATGTTGTACACGGTAGGGTTGACCATGGCTGGGTGGCATGGGCAGCTCCTGGGCAGTGGAGTCTGCAAGCTATTTTTATTCTCATTCTCAAATGCCCTGGAAAGATAATTGACTCTTTAATGCAAATATAATAACATATGGTAGGATTTTAATACGTAGAGAAGTAAGATACCTGACAACAGCACAGAGAATGGGAAGAGGAAATGGTAGTATACTCTGATTGTGTATAATATACATGAAAGAATATGATATTCTTTGAAGGTAGATCATAAAGACTTAGAAGTGTATATTATAGGGGCACCTGGGTGGCTCATTCAGTTAAGTGTCTGCCTTCAGCTCAGGTCATGATCCCAGGGTCCTGGGATTGAGCCCCATGTGGAGCTCCCTGCTCAGCGGGGAGCCTGCTTCTCCTTCTTCCCCTCCTCCCTGCTTGTGCTCTCTCTCACTCTCTCTCAAATAAATCTTTTAAAAATACATATAAACTCCAGAGATTATACTAAAAAATAATAATGTATAATTAATAAACCAATAGTGGAGATAAAATGGAATCATAAAAAATACTAAATCCAAAAGAAGACAGAAAGAGGGAAAAGGGAACAAACTGATGTGACAAATAGAGCACAAATAGCAATATGGTAGACTTAAACCCAACCATGCCGATAATAGCATTAAATGTAAATGGTCTAAACATTACAAGTAAAAGTTAGGGTTTTACAGATTAAATAAAAACAAGATCAGGCACCTGGGTGGCTCAGTCGGTTAAGTGTCTGCCTTCAGCTCAGATCGTGAACCCAGGGTCCTGGGATCGAGTCCCACATCAGGCTCCCTGCTCAGCAGGGAATCTGCTCCTGCCTCTCCCTCTCCCTCTGCCCCTTCCCCGGTTTGTGCTCTCTCTTGCTCATCTCTCTCTCTCTCAAATAAATAAATAAAATCTTTAAAATCAAGACAGAAATAAAAGCAAGATCTAGGGGCTTCTGGTTGGCTCAGTCCATTAAGTGTTCAATTCTTGATTTCAGCTCAGGTCATGATCTCAGAGTCCTGGGATTGAGCCCCATGTCAGGCTCCCTGCTTAGTGGGGAGTTTGCTTCTCCTTCTCCCTCTGCCCCTCTACCTCCCCTTGCCCCCAGTCATGCTCTCTCGCTCTCTCTCAAATAAAAAATAAAATAAAAAAACAAACAAGATCTAACTATATGCTGTCTACAAGAAACCCCTTTAACTAAAAGACAAAGAGAGGTTAAAAGTAAAAGGATAGGAATAATATAGCATGAAAACACTAATCCAAAGGAAGCTGAAGTGGCTCTGTTATTATTAGAAAAAGTAGATTTTGTAACAAAGATTGTTATCAGAATAAATGAGTGATTTCATAATGATAAAAGGATGTATTCCCCAAGAATACATAGCAATTCTCTATGTTTATGTATCTTATGATATAGTTTTAAAATACATGGAACAAGGAGCACCTGGGTGGCTCGGTCGGTTAAGCGTCTGCCTTCAGCTCAGGTCATGATCTTAGGGTCCTGGGATCAAGCCCTGCGTCGGGCTCCCTGCTCAGCGGGAGCCTGCTTCTCCCTCTCCCTCTGCCCCTCCTTGCCAGCTCGTTCTCCCTCAAATAAATAAATGAAATCTTTAAAAAAATAAAATAAAATACATGGAACAAAACCTAATAGAAGTGAAAGTCCATAATTATAGGAGATTCAGCATTCCTCTCTCAGTAATTGATAGAACAGATGCTCCCAAATTATTAAAAATATAGATTTTACCAATACAATCATCAAACTTGGCCTAATTGACATTTATAGAATACTTTACCCAACAGCAGCAGAATATACATTCTGTCTTTCCTTTTTTTCTTAGTCAGTTGAAGGGTTTATCAGTGTTATGGTTCTTTTAAAAAAAACAGCTTTTGTTTCATTGAGTTTCTCCATTTTTCTGTTTTCTCTTCCACTGATTTCTGCTTTACCCTTATAACTTGCTTCATTATGCTTTTTTTTGGTTCAGTTTGCTTTTCTCTTTCTAGGTTCTGAAGGTGGAAGTTTAGATAATTGATTTAAAACCTTTCTTCTTTCCTAATATTAGAATTTTAATACTATAAATTCACCTTAAAACATACTTTAGCTGCATCCCATAAATTCTGATATGTTTTATTTCCATTTATTGGAATTAATTATCTGTCTTGGTAAATGTTCTATGTTTACTTGAAAAGAATTAAAATTGGTGAATTTTATTGTATATATCTCAATAAAGCCTATTTTCAAAAATTAATATACAATATCTCCTTTTTATATTTTTTAGTTCATTAGATATATTTCACAGAGAAAAGGACCGATGCATTTTAAAGAGGTTCACATCATAATTATAGAAAATTTCTTAAGTGAAAGTTAATATTTTCTTTAATTCTATGACTAGAGTTACCCTGTTTTTTATATTTTTAAAACCAGTTATAAAAACAATTCTTTTATTTAAAACACCAATAATAAAAATATTTTTCAAATGATTCTTGACTTTTCAAGGAATAATGTTTAAAACTGAGAAGTTGTGATTCTTCTTTCACATTTTCTTTAAAATAAAAATAGGCTTTATTCCATGAAATATGTCACTTTCACGAACCATTGTCATTAATCTCTAACTCTTGGTAGGGAGTGGAAAAAGAAGTAATCATAACTGTAGTCTTTTCTGATTTCCAGAGGGAAATAGAAAAACCAATTTCTGAAGCATACCTTTTTTTCAGGTTGAAATCAGCCCGCGATGTTGTATCCAGAACTGGGCATTCATTGGCTCTGGGCTGCTTGCATCGCTATGTTGGTGGTATCGGCTCAGGACAACATCTAAAAACCAGTGTCAGCATTTTATTGGCTCTAGCACAAGATGGAACATCCTCTGAAGTTCAGGTATAATGTTGATTTTTTTCTTTATTATGAAATTTTTAAATAATATTTTTAGGACTATTAGTTGTTGTAAAATAGTAATGATTCTGATAATTTGTTCAGAAAATGTATTAGAGTCTTTCTCTGTCATTTTATTTTATGAGTCTTACTTATAAAAATGTAGAACAGGATTTTGTATTTTAACCTAATCTTAAATCTATCTTACTCTGGGAATTTAATCCATTCATATATATTTCTTGAAGCATAGTTTCTTTTTGTTTACTTACTGTCTTTTGTACTTGTTTTTTTTTTTTTTTTTTTTTTGCATTTCCTTACATTTGCTAAATTGATCAAGTTTCTTTTAATGACCATCTCTCTCTCTTCCCACTTATATACCATCCCAGGTCCAGTGTTTTTGGTTGAATCTTCAAGTCTCCTCCTGGAATTTTTTGTTTGTTTCCTCTTAAACATTTTATATACAACGAAATATAACTGCAATGAAAGGCAAGAGGTTCACTTGTGTGAAGATATACTGTGCTCTTGATTTGCCACCTCACATTGATACATCTAAAAATATTAAGAGTATATGAATCCAGTAACATTCAATTTTTACCGACTTCGTATTGGGAATGCAAATTGGGAAAAGAGACAAATTGATTTGGCATTAGGGCCTATCATTAGTTTATTAATAAGTTCCTTCACAGTTAGATAAGAGACAGTAAATCCGTCAGAGGATTCTAGTCTACAGGCTTAGTTTGTCTTTGACTTCTTGGTAAAAGTTTCCAGCTGTGTAAAGCCCAAAACTCCCAAAAAGGTTAGAAACAAAAATCAAGTAAGCTTATCCCTTAAGGGATAAGGTGCTACACTGCTTTTTAAAAAATTCTATTTTCACAGTGGACTAGAAGAACATTTTACCTAAAAATTTGCTGCTTTATTTTATTTTTTTAATTTAATTTACTCTTTTTTAGAGAGAGAGAGCATGCAAGCAGGGACAGGGTAAGGGCAGAGGGAGAGGGAGAGAGAATCTTAAGCAGGCTCCACGCTCAGTGTGGAGCCCGACACGGGCTTGATCTCACAACCCTGAGTCATGAAATCAAGAGTCAGACGCTTAACCAACTGAGCCACCTAGGTGCCCCTCTGCTTTCTTCTTTTATGTCAAAGAACATGGTGGTAGTTTGCTTTCTTTTGTCTTCACCTTCTTCTCAGCCTTCTCTTGCTTTTAATTTCTTAAAATCACACTCCTCTAAGTGACCACTCTGCACAATTATTTTAATATGACAGGGCATTTTACTAAAATTTGTATCAGTTACATTCCCTCAGTGCTACCGTATATCTGCACAAGAAGAGTATAGTAGATTTTCTTAAGTTTTCCCTAATGTGTCTTCTGTTTTAAGAATCCTAACTCAAAAATTATACTTTACAGTCCTATTATTGGCTACATCTATTTAACTGTAATCACCAGAGATTTATTTTTCGGTAATACTTTCTTCTTTGTATCCTCAACTCCTGTCTTGAGATCTTTGTTCTTTTTTACATTTTCACTGGATAGGAAAAACTCCTCCAACAATCATTAGCTTGAATGGTATGCTTTTTTAATCCTTGCATATCTAAAATATGGCTTTATTTTGCCTTCACATTTGAATGAATTTTAGTTGAGTATACTATTTCTGGCACACAATCCTTTTCTTTCATTATTCATAAATGTTTCAGGATTTTCTGTATTCTGGTGTTGCACATAAGAGGCTAATGGTAGTCTTTTTTTAAAGTTAAATTTCAGTAAATATTAACATCTCAAATTTTAATCATTTATCTCTAAAAACTTTCAGTTATGTTCTTTAGGAAATTAAAGGCAATATGTAAGCCACTGGTGTACAAATACTGTGTTTAAAGTTTCTCTGCAGTGTGGCTTTGCGTATCCAGAAAGGAGACTTTAGTGATGAATTCATTTTCCTTTATACTACGCATGCATTTCACACTTGCAAAAGACAATGATTTATGTGATAAACTTCTGAATTAATAGATAGTTACAGGCATCACAGCAATCTTTATTCCCCATCTTTTCATTGCTTTTGCTAAGAAACTTACCTGAAATATAGATGTACGTCTGTAACCTTACATTTTTGTTTGGCAGTGTGTAAGACTTTTCCTGTGAAGTTCATCAAATTCTATATAAGTTTATCTTTTTCTCTTTTTGGAACTAGTATTATTCATATATTAGATCTTGTCTTTTTTCCTCATTATTTTTATTTTTTGGTATTTTCACTCAATGTTATAGGATAATCTTCCATTTGATCCTCAAAATCATGATTCTGGTTTTTAGCAGTAGCTATTGTTTTTCTAGTTTTCCATTGCATCTTTAATATAAATCCTGGGTTTTTAAAAAAAAACACTTCTAGAATCTCCTTTGTGCTTTAATTTATATGGCCTAAAAAATTCTTACTGCAGTTTTATTAAAGTGCTTTTTGTTCTGTACATTTATTTTTTATTACTTATTTTTTAAAGTAATCTCTACACCCAATGTAGAGCTTGAACTCACAACCCTGAAATCAAGTGTTGATGCTCTACTGACTGAGCCAGGCAGGCACCTCTATTTCTTACATTTAATCATTTTCTCCAGAATGTTTGCTCTAGTCTTCCTCCCTCACGTTGCTATATCCCTATTATTTTTTGCTAGCTCTTGTCAGTAGATGTGGTTTCTGTACATATCTGTCCAAGTCAGGTTGCTGAATTCTCTAGGATTACAGCAGATTGATAGGTAGTAGAAGTTGAGGTGTGGATTTTTTTTTTCCTTTGTTGGCAAGTTGAGATCTCTCTGTCCTCAGCCCAGTAGTATAGCTCTCCTTTTGAGCTGCCAGCAGCAGAAATAAAAGATAAGTTCTTCTACAGCTGGATGTAGGCAGTTTAAAGGACTTAATTTTCTCAAGCCTGTGCTGATTACAATATGCTGCTCTGGGATTAGTTTTGGAAATGCTATTAGCCAGTAAGATTACTTAGTGCTTAGTAGGCATAAACAGGGGCTTGAAATGGTTCAATGCACTTGAAGAGCTGATATGTGAATATCATTGCTATAGAAATGTATCCAAGTACAGAACATTGTGATGGTCATTGTTCTATTTCAGGCTCATTATTTAGCAAAACTCCACAATACAGGCAATAAAAATATATTTGATGTCCATAAGCATCCACTAAATCAAATGCTTATTACATAAGTCATGGTCTTTTGAATGTATGAGATAGATGTACATTATAATAGAAGAAAATGAATTCATCATCGAAATTTTATTTGACACTCAAAGCCATGCTGCAGAGAAACTTAAACATAACACTTGTACATCAGTTGCTTTGGTTAAAGTATTTTTAGATCATTGATTAAAAATTAAGGTGTTAGGCCGCCGCTCCTCCTCCAGTTCCAGCTGCTGCCGCCGCCGCTTCCTGGGCTGAGTCTCCATGCGGTCTCGGCGGCTCCAGGTGTGTTCATGCTGCCCAGCTCCTGCCTGAGTCCGCCGCTGCCATAGCTGCCCCGGGCTCCCTCCCCCCCCCCCCCCCCCCCCCCCCCCCCGCTGCCGAGATGGTGACAGGCTCCTGCCGGGAGAAGGCTCAGAAGCTGAAGGAGCAGCACCAGCTCATCCTGCCCAAGCTGCTGAGGGAGGAGGACAAAAAGTACTGCACCGACTGTGAGTCCAAAGGTCCTCGATGGGCTTCCTGGAATATTGGTGTATTTATTTGCATCAGATGTGCTGGAATCCATGGAAATCTTGGGGTTCATATATCCAGGGTCAAGTCAGTCAACCTAGACCAATGTACACCACAACAGATACAGTGCATGCAAGATACGGAAAATACTAAAGCAAGACTACTCTATGAAGCCAATCTTCCAGAGAACTTTCAAAGACCACAGACAGATCAAGCAGTGGAATTTTTCATCAGAGATAAATATGAAAAGAAGAAATACTACGATAAAAATGTAATAGCTATTACAAATAAAGAAAAGAAAAAAAAAAAAAGAAGAGAAAAAGAAAAGGAGCCAGAAAAGCCTGCAAAACCTCTTACAACTGAAAAGCTGCAGAAGAAAGATCAGCAGTTGGAGCCCAAAAAAAGTACCAGCCCTAAAAAAGCTGTGGAGCCCACTGTTGATCTTTTAGGACTTGATGGCCCTGCTGAGGCACCAGTGACCAATGGGAACACAACCACGGTGCCGTCCCTGAACGATGATCTAGACATCTTTGGACCAATGATCTCTAATCCCTTACCTGCAACTGTCATACCCCCAACTGAGGGGATGCCCTCTATACCTGCAGCTGCCACTTTGTCTACAGTAATATCTGGAGATCTGGATCTCTTCACCGAGCAAGCTACAAAGTCAGAAGAGGTGGCAAAGAAACAACTCTCCAAAGAACCTTTATATGGTACAGGAACCATTCAGCAGCAGAGTACTCCTGGTGTGTTTATGGGACCCACAAATATACACCTGCAGCTCCTGGCCTTCTCGGAAATGTGATGGGACAGAGTGCAAGCATGATGGTGGGCATGCCCATGCCAAAGGGGTTTATGGGAAATGCACAAACTAGTGTGATGCCACTTCCTCCAAATGTGGTTGGCCCCCAAGGAGGAATGGTGGGACAGATGGGTGCACCCCAGAGTAAGTCTGGCCTGCCGCAAGCTCAGCAGCCCCAGTGGAACCTCTCACAGATGGATCAGCAAATGGCTGGCATGAGTATCAGTAGTACGAACCCAGCAGTGGGTTTTGGCCAGCCCCCCAACACAACAGCAGGATGGTCTAGAAGCTCATCGGGTCAGACTCTCAGCACACAGCTGTGGAAGTGAAAACTGCAGTGCAAGTTTCATCCAGAACTACCACCTGACACTCCTTGCTAAAACGCATCTAGTTCCCCTGTTTATTCATGTACATATATTTTTTTTCTTTTTCCTCATTTGTTCATATTAAGAATTATCTGACTGACCGTGTTGGTCTGTACTGATTAAATTTGATGTGAAAAGCAGGTTGAGAAACCATTTTATGTCAAGGGCAGCTTTGCTCATTTCCCATGATTTCATAAACCACATTATTTGAGAAGCTGCTCAGTCAACTTGCAGTATCAGTTTTACTCTCAATAAAATTATAGCTCTAATATCTGCATATAAGGGGAGTAGTTATCATGTTAGTAATACCTCTAACAGTCTAAACCGCACCCCCAGATTAGCCAGTAATCCTTATGAAGGTACTGTATGATCAAATGTTTAATCATATAAATAGAATGTAAATGTATCACTGAGTACTGTTTTCTAGTATATCAAAATTCTTCTATTTCATCATTCACTTCACTGTGCTGTTGTTACGATGTGCTTAACAGGGAACATGGTTAGTGAAAGGAAGATAAACCTGGATGTTACTACAAAACTTAGTTTAATGAATGTTTAAAGAACTCAAATTTTATCTGTCTCTCCTGTAATTTGGATCTCTTCTTATGTATATAGTGCTAATAACATGAAGACCTTTCTCTGCACTATATGCAAACAGGGTAACTAAACAAAGCCACTTTGAATCCTTGAAGGTATATCCAGGTTTATGACAGTAATTGTGTTTACATTTTATGGTGCCTAGTGTTGACAAAATGTTATATCCCTATATTAAACAGATGAATCCATAAAAAAAAATAAGGTGTTAATATTTATTAACATTTAAGTTAAAAAATCAATTCAGTATACTCGACTTATTCCTTACCACTAAATAAAATTATATTTCATTCCAGACATGGTCTCTTCATTCACTTGCTCTTATAGTGGATTCTAGTGGCCCAATGTATCGTGGATATGTGGAACCAACATTATCTCTAGTTCTTACCTTGCTGTTGACAGTCCCACCTTCACATACAGAAGTTCATCAATGTTTGGGTAGATGCCTGGGTGCCATAATAACTACTGTTGGCCCTGAGCTACAAGGTGAGTAAATTCATCTTAAATAAAGGAACTAGACATTTGCTATCTTTCAGTTTCCTGAATGTCGCTATCATGTTGCTTGATGAAAACTTGTAATAGTAATAATTACTGATGACTGTGTACTGAATGCTTCTTATTTACCAAAGGCCTACAACTCTGCTTTTTTTTTAAAGATTTATTTTATTTATTTATTTGAGAGAGAGAGAGACAGAGAGAGCACAAGCAGGAGGACGGGGAGGCAGAGGGAGAGGCAGACTCCCTGCTGAGCAAGGAGCCTGACTCAACTTGGGGCTCAATCATGACCTGAGCCAAAGACAGGTGCTTGACAGACTGAGCCACCCAGACACCCTTCAACTCGGCTTTTTTTTTTTTTTTAAGATTTTATTTATTTATTTGACAGAGAGAGAGCACAAGCAGGGGCAGTGGCAGGCAGAGGCAGAGGGAGAAGCAGGCTCCCCGCTGAGCAGGGAGCCCGATGTGGGGCTCGATCCCAGGACCCCAGGATCACAACCCAAACCGAAGGCAGACGCCTATCCAACTGAGCCACCCAGGCGCCCCATCAACTCTGCTTTTTATATACGCTATTTTATTTAATCCCTACAACATACCTATGACTGACTATTATTTGAAGTTTTGAGCAGAGAAAGCCTTTTTTTTTTGAGAGAGAGAGAAAGTGTGAGCTGGGAGGGGCAGAGGGAGAGAGAAGATCTTAAGCAGGTTCCACACTCAACACAGGGCTCAATCTCATGATCCTGAGATCATGACCTGAGCCGAAATCAAGAGTTGGAGACCTAACCAACTAAGCCACCAGGCACCCCCAGAGGAAGCCTTTCTAAATTAAATTTTGCCTGGAGCTCCATGAAGACAAAGATGAAAAGTGAAGTTCCTTTGTCCTGGAGTACCATCCACTTGTCTTCATGGACTTCTCCTTCACTGTTTTTTTGAATTCTAAAGATCAGGAACATAGTTTGAAAACCCACTCCCATAAGGGAGATAATATTATGTAATTTTTCTATGAGGAACCAAGCTCAGAGAAGATTAGTAACTTGCCTAAAGTTACCTGAGTGACAGATTTATGATCCTGAGGCCCATATTCTAACTACACAGTTCCACTGACATAATTTTACTAAAAGTTGAATGAAACACAGAAGGCAGAAAATTATTGTGAATTTATCCTGAATGTATCATCCATTTTCAGAGTTTTCCCCTTTTCCCCTATCATTTAGTAAATGCTTTCACTGGGTCAAGATTTTTATACACATTATCTCATTTAATTCTAACAGCATCCTGAGATAGGTGCATCTCTCCATTTGACAGATGAAACTCTGAGGCTGGGAGAGATTAAGAGCTTTTCCATGGTTTTGTATAGCTAGTGAGAGGTTGGAGCCAGAGATGAAGCCCACATCAGTTTCCTTTGCATGCATTCTTAACCACTATGCTGTGTTGTCTCCCTCTGGACAGATATTTTTAAAAAAGAAAGAATCCAAAAATGAAAAAATCTTAACGAAGAATGCTAGGAATTGGAAAATACGTGATTTAGACATTCTTTTTCTTGCACTCAGTGTCCTCTTTGAGAAAGTTGGTAATTTTTTCTTCCAGTGTTATCATAAGGATATGGACAGGATAAATATGTGCCTGATTAAACATAGGTGTTTACCAAGTGTTTTCTGATGCAGTGATGATGAGGCAATATGTATTTCAAACTAGAATGCGACTCTATATGACCATGATTTCTTTGTTTGGCATTATATGTATATAAATTACACTGGCAAAAATTTTAAAGCACTTATAATAGGCAATTAAGATGTTTTTACACAGTATATAATACTATTATTATTTTTCCTGACTATCTCTGTAAAAGTTTTCATTAATTCTTAGGAAAGTAGGATTTGGAGTTATTAAATAATATAGTGATAATATTGGTTGGACAGAGAATGAGGAATCTTCTGGCTCTTTCAAGTAAAACAGTGATGGGTTTAAAGGACAATATAGTTTCCTAGGGGATTTCTATAAACCTAGCTAAATCTAGGAGGGATATATTATTGTCATCCATATACAGTCATGTTTTGAAGTCATTTCTATGGACTTTGCAGATTTCTTGTCTTCAAAACAATCTGAATAGTGATCAGAAAGGGGTTGTTTAGAAGATGATTGTTTTTGGTAGTACTAATAATAGCATTTTGCATTTTCTTTGATTTTGCTACCAGGGAATGGAGCAACAGTTTCCACCATTCGTTCTTCTTGTTTGGTGGGTTGTGCAATAACCCAGGACCATTCAGATTCTCTGGTTCAGGCAGCTGCCATATCTTGCCTTCAGCAGCTACACATGTTTGCACCACGACATGTCAATCTCTCTAGTCTTGTTCCGAGCCTGTGTGTAAGTATAAAACTGTTTCCTTCATTGATTTACTTAGGGAGCCCCAAATTTGTTTCCCAAAAGATTAAACTAGATCAAAACAAAAAGTGTAAGCTTTCTGGATTGTGCATTCTAGAGTTTCACCTTCAATAGTCATTTTATGACTGTTCATTTTTATTTACTGGTTTCCTTTTTCACCTTTTAAGAAATATTTTGATGAACTGTTTATTTCTTGGCTAAGAATGCATCATATTTTTAGTCTTTCCCATTCAGAATTTTATGTCCTGAAGTTTGATTGATAACTTCTGAGGGTCTGTGGCTATCATCATAGTCATTAATTTGTTCACTTAGTAAGTACTTATTGAGAGCCATCTACATGTCACATACCATGCAAAGTCCTGGGAATACATTTGTAGATGAGACAAGATGAAGCTTCTGCCATACTGAAATTTATAGTTTACAAGGGAACATGGTCAATAATAATTATTTACAAATAAGATAAGTGGGGGCATCTGAGTGGCTCCGTCATTAAACGTCTGCCTTCAGCTCAGGTCATGATCTCAGGGTCCTGGGATTGAGCCCCGCATCAGGCTCCCTGCTCAGCAGGAGGTCTGCTTCTACCTCTCCCTCTCCGCCCGCTTGTGTTCCCTCTCTTGCTGTGTCTCTCTCTGTCAAATAAATAAATAAAATCTTTAATAAAAAAAACACAAAAAACAGGTAAGTGCTAGAAGAGGCTATAGGAAAACACATAACAGGGGAGCCTGTCAGAATCCAGGCATTCGGAAAAGATTTACCTGAAAAAATGATACTGAAGGTGTAATCTGCAGGACAAATAGGAGTTAGTTCAGGAGAAAGCATAATATTGCAATAGACAGCACTTATTTTTAGGCAGACGGAAAAATATATGAAAGGCCCCCAAATGGGAAGGAATGTGACACATTTGAGAAACTGTTTAGTTGGTGTGGTTAGGGCTGAGAGAGAAGGGGTGGGTGGGGCCTGGGCACGGAATGAGGCTGGACACTTAAACAGGTGAGAGATCATGCAGGCTTTCTAGATGTATTAAACTCCGGACTTTGAGAATTATGGTGCTCTAGGAGGGAGGTGATAATGACTTGCTCTCTATAGGCAGCAATTTGAATAGGGAAAAATAAATAGAATTGAGTGATATTTAAGAGGAAGAATCAGTAGGGACACCTGGGTGGCTCAGTCAGTTAAGTGTTGGCCTTCAGCTCAGGTCATGATCCCGCGGTCCTGGGATCAAGTTCCTTGCTTAGCAGGGAGTCTGCTTCTCCCTCTCCCTCTGCCCTTCCCCCTCCACTCGTGCTCTGTTTCTCGCTTTCTTTCTCTCTCAAATAAATAAAATCTTGGGCGCCTGGGTGGCTCAGTTGGTTAAGCGACTGCCTTTGGCTCAGGTCATGATCCTGGAGTCCCGGGATCGAGTCCCGCATCGGGCTCCCTGCTCAGCAGGGGGTCTGCTTCTCTCTCTGCCCTCTTCCCTCTCGTGCTGTCTCTCATTCTCTCTCTCTCAAATAAATAAATAAAATCTTTAAAAAAATAAATAAATAAATAAAAATAATAATAAATAAATAAAATCTTTAAAAAAAAAAAAAGAGGAAGAATCAGTAGAATCTGTTGATTAATTGGCCATAAGGAAAAGAGAGAAGGATGTAATCCACGTTCTGACTTGAACATAGAAATATAATTTCCTGAGATTGGTAACACTGGAATAGGAAGAAGTTGGGAAGAGTGGATATAATTAATTCAGTTTTAGATAATTGGTAGTTTCATGGCCTGGAGCTCAGAAAAGAGAAATTTGGTTGGAAACTTAAATTTGAGAGGCATAAGAATTTAGATGGGAAATAAAGACAGGAGTAGTTAAGATCACCAGGGAGAGAATGCTGAATGAGGAACCCAGCCTATAAAAGGAAAAGAAAAAGAATCAGGAAAACTATGAAGCAATCTGAAAGATTAAAGGAAAAATAGAGTTTGTAGTGTTCACAGAAGCCAAGTGGAGTAGAGGAGTTGTCAGCTATATAACATATTTGTTGAGAGATCAAGATGAGAGCCATAATGTGCCCTTTGACTTTTGTCACATGGTGTCTTTAGCAAGAGTTCGTCTAGCAGAGTGGTTACAAATGGAAGCCCAAATACACTGGGCTATGAATAGAAACTTCATTCCGAAGTTGACTTGATAGGAGAGGACTGAGGGCCATAGGTCAAAGGAGTGATGGGGTCAGGCAAGACTTTTTCTCCTACAGTAGTGAGGAGTGAGGGCTTAAATGCTGAAGAGATGGAACCAGTAGAGTGGGAGAGTTTAAGTTGTGGGGCAGAGTGGATAATCACCCAGGGTGTCTGATGGGATGGAGTTTCCAGGGCACAAGTAAGAGAATGTCTCTCCCAGTGCAACATGAAGAAAAGAGGAGAGGATGAGTGTAGGTAGAGGTGGGTTTTTGGATTTGGTGGCTGGAAGTTGGGGGAGCTATCATCTAATGACTTTTACTTTCTTAATCAAGTAATAGGGAAGATAAGTTTTATGAGTGAGGGAGCAAAGAAGAGGGCAAGAAGTTTGAGAAGAGTGGAATGTGAGAGATTGGACTAACTGGAGAAATAGAAGATTCTGTGGTAGTACTGAGGGTTCAGCAGAGGGTAGTGACCCTTTTTTGGCTCCATTGTGTGAATCATGATGGTAGCAGTTCACCTTGTAAGATTTTTCTTCAGCACCTATAACCAACCATTGAGCAGCCAGATACTTTGATACATTCATAGTTGGACTTTGGCCAAGCAGATTCACTTAAATGATAGCAGGATGAAAGAAAGAAAGATGTTGGGCGCCTGGGTGGCTCAGTTGGTTGAGCGACTGCCTTCGGCTCAGGTCATGATCCTGGAGTCCCTGGATCGAATTCCGCATCAGGCTCCCTGCTCGGCAGGGAGTCTGCTTCTCCCTCTGACCCTCCCCCCTGTCATGTGCTCTCTCTCTCTCATTCTCTCTCTCAAATAAATAAATAAAATCTTAAAAAAAAAAAAAAGAAATAAAGATGTTAACAAGACAGTGCTAAAATAATAATGCATTATGAGGTCTCATTTGGATAAAGGAGGAAGGAAAAGACAGCAGGAGGCCGATATATAGGGAGAAAGAAAGATAGATAGAACCATGGGAGGATATTGCTCACATAAAGGGAGGAGAAGGTTATTGAGGATGAGATGAAGGAAGGGAAGGGCCAACATATTAGATGTTAGATCTGATGTGGTATATTTAACTTATGCAACAAGATTTTCTCATGTTTCACCGTAGACCAGGGGGATCTGAACCAGTCCTAGACCATCAAAGAATCTGAGTGTGCTTCAGGGCAGAAGCCAGTTGCACATGAATTGTGTACAGGAAACATTCACAAAGAAAATAGTTGATGAATAGTTTACACCTGATTGCATTCTGCAAAAAGATGTGTAGCATCCTGCCAAAAACCCTAGTCTAACGTCTAACCTCTGAAGGCATTGATGACATCTCTTGAGCAAGGTGGCTCTACATGAACGAGCAAGCTGTTACGTGATACAGCTTAGATAACTGACAAACGTGATGAAAACACAGACACTCTTTAGCTTTAGTCTTGTTCCTCTCTGCATTTTTTTTCTCCTTAAATATAATTATACTGTGGAGGTTGACCTTATGAGATGGAACACATTTAAGAGGATCTGGTAAAGTAATAATGTGAATTTCCTTATCTCAGTGGAGGTTATCAATAAACATAGGCTACGCAATGAGCTTTCTGTGTATTAACACAAGATAATGCCTCAAAACTGATTTCCTTAGCAGAAGACCAAGGGTTTTATTACAAGGCATGTTCAAGACCTTTCCTGAACCCTCTCCAAAAGGCTAAGTAGTGAGATTACAGGTAGTTGGTTGGAAGGAGATGATATGGCAGGATAGAGATGAGAAAATGGGTCATTCAAGGGGTCATCTTGTTTCCACATTGCTGAAAGCCCCCATGTGGTCTCTGTTACCAGTTCTTTTGACACTGAAAAATAGTCCACACATGGGTTCATCCAAATTAGAAATCAGTTAAGATTCTTATGAATTTTGTTTTCATTTCTGCTCAATCATTTCCATCAGAAATGGCAATGTTACGTGATACCACGTGTAATACCTAACACAAATGAAATGTGATTTTTTTTTTTTCAGCAAATGTATTGAGAGGTGAGTTTCACCATAGTAATCTTTAAATGGTATAAAAGTATTAAAATTTGTATGATGTTAGAACTATTCAAAATGTGTCTTTGGAAGAAAAACCACCACTCTGACTTATTGTTATTTCCCTCTTGGCAAGCAACTGTTTGGTTTTTTTGGGTTTTTTTTGAGAGAGGGAGAGAGAGAAAGAGTTGTGTGTGTGTGCGTGCGTGTGCATGCACAAGCATGAGTGGGGCAAGGGAGAGGTAGAGAGAGAATCTTAAGCAGGCTCCATGCCCATCAACCCTGAGATCATGAGCTGAGCTGAAATCAAGAGTCAGACACTTAACTGACCGAGCACCCCACGTGCCCCAGCAACTGCTTTTTATACCATGTGACCACAGTTATGCGTTCTCCTGTCCTGACAGAAGTATTCCACACATAGGCACTTAGGTCATCTGGGATAATTGTAGGAAATGTCAGTGAGAGAAAGACTTGAGCTGAATGCCCAGGTCATCACTGTCAGAGCCGGGGGGTCTCATTGTCCGGGATGTGTATATGGTGGGCACAACAAGGGATAGCAAGGTGACATACAGTGTAAAATTACAGGCATTTTTTTAAAAAAGATTTTATTTATTTATTTGACAGAGAGAGAGACAGCAAGAGAGGGAACACAAGCAGGGGGAGTGGGAGAGGGAGAAGCAGGCTTCCCGCGGAGCAGGAAGCCCGATGTGGGGCTCGATCCCAGGACCCTGGGATCATGACCTGAGCAGATGGCAGACGCTTAACGACTGAGCCACCCAGGGGCCCAATAACAGGCATTTTTATAGGAAGGTGGAGGTCTACTGTAGGAGCAAGCAACACAATGTTCCTGAGGTTTGTGGATTCTAAGAAAAACAAGCTTCTTTGGAAAATAATTCGGCATAACCTAAAATAGTTGAATATACGCATATGCTGTGACCCAGAAACTTCACTCTTAAGTAAACACCTGACAGAAATACATGTGCATATGTGCCAAAATACATGTACAGGAATATTCACTGCTGGGTTATTCATAATAGCCAAAACACAGAAATGACCTGTCTACCAGTCAGCAGTGGATAAAGAGTGATACAGTTATTCAACAGAATACTACACAGCAATGAAAATGAACTGTGAAATGTAATCACATGGGTGAATCTCACAGACAAGTCACCAGGCACAGAAGAGAGCACACTACATGGTTCCATTTATATAAGGTTCAAGAACTGGCTAAATGAAACTATAATGATGGATGTCACCATAGACTGTGATTATCTCCAAGGGGCTAGAAAGCACCATGAGGAAGCCACATATTTTTATCAAATTTAATGTTTTATTCTTTATTTTGTGGCTTTTACCAAAAGGTGTCAGGGGAAAGTTGTCAAACAAATATGTCTTTACTTTTACCTGGTTTATAGTGACTGTAAGACACCATCAATTGTAATTTGCATCTCTAATATTAGAGATGTTAAAACGGAAAAAAATACGCCTCAGAATCATTAAAATGGAGTTTTTGAAAAGACTTGGTAAACAAAAAAGCTTTTTTTCTCTTTGTCTCTGCCAGCCAGTATTTGTTGAGTGTATTTTCTCATCTACAATTCTTTTTTTGTTGTTTTTTTTAGATTAAAAAAATTTTTTTTAAGTAAACTCTATGCACAACGTGGGGCTTGACCCCAGGATCAAGAGTTGCATGTTCCACCTACTGAGCCAGTCAGGCACTGCTCTTAGCTACAATTCTATTTAGTTGCAACTAAATTAAATTTGTATGGTGTTCTTACCACAATTATATAAGATAGAGCAGATATTGTCCTCATTGTACACATAAAAAGGCAAAAACTCTGAGCGACTGACTTGTTCTTCCCATCTCATATGACCATGCTTAAGATTTCTAGTTATAGGATATTTGGAAGTTCCAAAATGTCTTCATTTTAAGGAATGAAGTGAATAAAACGTTTTATTGAAAAAAAAGTCAGGGGGCGCCTGGGTGGCTCGGTCATTAAGCATCTGCCTTCGGCTCAGGTCATGGTCCCAGGGTCCTGGGATCAAGCCCCGCATCGGGCTCCCTGCTCAGAGGGAAGCCTGCTTCTCCCTCTCCCACTCCCCCTGCTTGTGTTCCTGCTCTCTCTGTCTCTCTTCCTGTCAAATAAATAAAATCTTTAAAAATAAATAAATAAATAAAAAGGTTTTCTCTCCTCAATTATACACACACACACACACACACACATATATATATATTTTAATACTTGGTATACATTTCATGGGCTATAAATTTTATGCAAATATATCTTGAATTACAAATGCTATATTGGTAGTATAAAAATATACTATCTAGCATTGTGAAGAGGTGGTGTATTCCATATAATTATTCCCCCCCTCCACTATTTCTGGGTGAGATTTTTTTCTAAATATATTACTTATCTCCTTGCTTAAAAAGCAAGCACATGGAACATAATTTAATATTTTCTTGATGAGTCAGATTATAATATCATATAATGATATTATAATAATAATATAGTAATAATGATAATAGCTAATATATAATGAGCAAATACCATGTCTCTATCACTGTTCTAAGGAAAATACTTGTATTAACTTATTTTATTTTCACTGTATTCCACATTTTGCATATGGGCAAATAAGGCACAGAGAGGTTAAATAACTTGTCTAAGGTCACACAGGAGTCAGTGACAAGCAAGACTCAACTCCAGTCTAGCAACCAGAGCCTGAGCTCTTAATCATTATGTTGTGCTGTGTCTTTACTTTCCTTCATGTATTAAAGTGTACTACACTGATTTTTTCAGGAACTTTTGAGATTAAAAACGGTTCTATTCCAAAAGGGCCCATTTTAGAATTCTTTCCAGGTGTTTATGTTTGCTTGATTTTATTTTTTATTTTAATAAATACCCTTCTTTTCCTTCAATTCTTGCTGTGTGCTCTGCCTCCTAACTTTTCATTGACTACATACAATCTCCATGCACTTAAAAAATTTAGATGACAACATTTAGTAGGACCACGGGTCAAATAAGATGTGCAAGAGATTCTTCTGGATTTTCATGGAAGTATATTGTATCATCTTTAGCAACCAGGTCTTGAGACAGTTATTTTGGCCACTAAAATATTCTTTATATAATTTATTGGTATTATTTTTCCAAAAGTCCTTTATTTGACTATATATTTAACAGCTGATGTTAAATGAAGAGCCTCTTCACAAGTAAGGTGTTAATACATATTCGTTAGGCAAATGAGATTGCAGTTTTTTAAAGAATTGTCTAATATGTTATGGTTTCCAGGTTCACTTATGTAGTTCCCATTTGCTACTTCGCCGAGCTGCTGTGGCTTGTCTCCGGCAGCTTGCACAAAGAGAAGCAGCTGAAGTATGTGAATATGCCATGAGCCTAGCAAAAAATGCAGGCGACAAGGAAAACCCTGGTACTCGTAAGTTACTTTATTAGTCAATATTCTTTTTGTTTAAATACTTAACATTTCAAATGAATATTACTCTTTAAATAACATTTTTGCTTTCAAGTATGGTCAATCTTCTTATTCTTTTAAGTTAAATATAAAACCATTATCACTTTAAAAATTCCAGTATCAGGGCGCCTGGGTGGCTCAGTCGTTAAGCGTCTGCCTTCGGCTCAGGTCATGATCCCAGGGCTCTGGGATGGAGCCCCACATCGGGCTCCCTGCTCAGCAGGAAGCCTACTTCTCCTTCTCCCACTCCCCCTGCTTGTGTTCCCTCTCTCACTGTGTCTCTCTCTGTCAAATAAATAAATAAAATCTTTAAAAAATAAATAAATAAAATAAAACAAAAATTCTAGTATTATTTTCTTGGTAATTTTACACTTTTACCTTTTTTAAGGTTTGGAGATAAAAAAAAAAAGTAAATAGCATTTAGTATCAAGGTACTTGTGCCATCCCTTCAGGATGATTGAGTTATATAATGGATAACTAACTCTAAGGATATTGCTTTGTATCACTAATAGACTTTTGGAAAGAGAAATGACCTATTTTGGGGGTACCTGAAAACTTCCAGTCTCTGATACTAATTGACTCTTTGTGATGTAACTTTTCCTCAAGAAGGGAAAGCTAGAGTAACCAATAAAAGAAATGTCAGTAGGTGTTTGGGTAGCAAAAGATAGATCTTTGCTTTCTTTAGTTCTTTCTGCTTTTTGGGGGGGTTTAAGTATAGCTTGAATTTCATAGCTGGCCTTTTGGTCTCTAGGGATAGGTTGCTTGGGAGCTTTTCCAGAGCTTAACTGACAGATATTTCCCCTATTGTGAGAGAAAACTTTTACTCATAAGAGCTTTCTAATGCATAGAAGTTGCTTGGGTACTAAGAAGCAAGATACTAAAATAACTTCAATTTTAGGGTAGTATAAGAGCTCTATTAACAAATATACTGTATTGCAGAATGTGAAAGAAGTTATTTATACAGTAAATACTATTGCTTTTTAGAGAGAAAACATAGCACCAAAAATAATTATAGAATTCTCCTGAATACATATAATATTTTAAAACTTATACTCCTCAGTCACCATAATCAAAATTGAGAGACAAACTAAGAGGGGAAGTACTTGCAAAATATATTTATTAATTTATTTTATTTATTGAAGTGTGCATGTTTACATTTTAATGTTTTTAAAACTTAATATGTTGGGGGTCCTAAGACCACCCCGAGGTTTGATGATGCACTAGAAGGACTTAGCATTATAATCATGCTTATGGCTATGATTTATTACAGCAACTGGATACAAAGCAAAATTTGCAGAGGGAAAAGGCACTTGGTGTGAATTCTGGAGCAAACCAGGTGCAGGTTTCCAAGAGCCCACGCCCCATGAAGTCACGCAGGAGCTGCTTGACTCCCCAGCAATGAGTCTTAACAACATATGAAATGTCTACCATGGAACCTTGTCAGGGGCTCGGTGCCCAAGGTTTTTATTGGGCTCTGGGTGACTAGGCATGGTCTGCCTAACATGTTCCAAAAGTCCAGACTTTAAAAGGCAAGCAGGTGTTCAGCATAAACCATACCGTTTGTACAAACAGTTTAGGCATAGTGAGCCACTTTGACCAGGAAATGGTGGGAACCCTCCTGAAACCCAGTTCACCAGGATGCTAGCTGAGAGCTAATCTGAATTTTAGGCCTTACTAAGTCATCTCAGGCCTGCTATGTTAACTCTCTTCTGCATCTATAGAAAATCATGAGAGCATAAGAAACATGTTTTATCAAAGAAGAAATGTCAACATATGAAATATTTTCAACCTCCAGTGATTAAATAATTATAAGTCAATACAATCATAAGATAGCATTTTTCTTCTATAAAACTGACCAAATTAAAAATAATGATTATAACCAGCACTGAGAGAGGTATGAATAAAAGAGAAATATCTTATAGTGCTGGTAGAAAGAAATGTAAAGTCATACAAATTTTCTGGATTTGTCAGTATTTTTTGTCAGCTTACCCTTGACCTAGTGATTCCCCTTTTAGGAATTTATCCTCAGTGATCAATCAATGTTCTCTCTCTCTCTCTGTTTTTTTTTTTTTAGTTTGCTAGGTAGCTATGAAAATTAATGTTGTAGAAGTATAATTCCTGATATGGGAACATAGTCACTATCAGCTGCTAAGTGAAAAATAGGCCTCTATGCCTAATTTCGCACTAATGTTCTCTTTCCTTGGAATCAAAGCTTTTGACTTTTACTACTATCTGAGCTCCTCTCACTGTGGCTATTTTCTGCAAACTTGCCCTTATTTTGTCTTTGGAGTGACTCAACTAAAAGAGCCACTTTCGGGCGCCTGGGTGGCTCAGTCGGTTGAGCGACTGCCTTCGGCTCAGGTCATGATCCCAGGGTCCTGGGATTGAGTCCCACATCGGGCTCCCTGCTCTGCGGGGAGCCTGCTTCTCCCTCTCCCACTCCCCCTGCTTGTGTTCCCTCTCTCGCTGTGTCTCTCTCTGTCAAATAAATAAATAAAATCTTTAAAAAAAAAAAAGAGCCACTTTCAGTTTACATCCCTTTGTTTCACTGTCTTCAAGGTTCAAAGGGCTTCAGTCTTCAGAGCCTCATAGTATTCCTTCTTAAGGTTGCTAGTTGTACAACTTTTGCTGTTTCTAAGAACAAAAAGATTTTCAGATAAAGCAAGATATTTAACTACTATTTTGTGACAATATTACTTTTTTAATTGAAGTATAACTGACATACAATGTTATATTAGTTTCAGGTGTACAACATAGTGATTCCACAATTCTGTACTTGATGCAGTGCGCACTGTGACAAGTGTAGTCGCCATCTGTCATTATATGTTATTACAATACTATTGACTATATGCCCTATGCTGTACTTCTCAACCCTGTGACTTACTTATTTTTTAGCTTGAGGTTTGTGCTTCTTAAACCCCTCCACCTATTTTATCCATCTCCCCACTCAATATGACTTTTTGATTGTATGATTCTTGGAAAGGATTTTCCCAGTTTTTAAATGATCTTTTAGGACATAATCCATTTATAATTTGTGTTCTGGCTTTATAGATTTTTAAAAACCTAAACTATAAGACTGAATAAATTTCACTTTGTTCTTCCAACAAATATACAATAATTATTTTTCAGTCCATTAAATCTAAGTAGATTTTACTTAGAAATATGTCTCATTCCCATACTTTCTCTTTTTTAGAAAGAAATGTATATTTATTGAGCATTCCCTGGAGATTTGTTTAAAATACCTCAGAATAATCAGTCTTAAGGATCAGAGTTTTACCTTTATTATCAGATTCTCTAAACCTAAGGATATGTAAGCTGGAGAACATAAATTCTAGTATAGCTAGCTTGTTTTGTTGTAATCATGAATTTACATGTAAGCCTTGGTCTTTAACATAATTGTTACCTGTAGTATACAACAAAACTCTATACAAGTTCATTTGTAAAAATTGCTTTTCAGATGTCAATCCTTTTGCACCTGGAGTCAGTTCTCGAAGTGATATCCACTGCCGGCACCAAGGTGTTAATATAACAGAAACTGGTCTTGAGGGGCTTCTTTTTGGAATGCTAGACCGGGAGACAGATAGAAAATTATGTTCTGATATTCATGATACTTTGGGTCATATGCTTTCATCACTGGCTGTAGAGAAACTTTCCCACTGGCTAATGCTTTGTAAAGATGTCCTGGCAGCTTCTAGTGGTATGTATTTAATATATAAAGTATGTTCTTAAAATAATGACTGTTTTACCTCTGGTATATATCTGTATATGTAAACAAAAAAAGATATATATATATATATATGAGCTTACATTTAAAAATGCTAATAAATTTTAATCTATAAATCCCTGTATAAATGTTGAAGGTTAAATTATATTACAAACTAATGAGCTTTCTTTGATTTGGGGGAAATAACTAAATTCACACTAAATTTTCGTATATAAAAATCCCAGGTTACTCTGTATTCAACATAGTATGTAAAACTAGTGAAATATGTAAAAACACTTTTATGTTATCCTTTCTTTGCTTTCTGATTGACTTGAAAAAAACTTGCCAATTCTACTGTTTTCAAAGGAGTGAGAATTTAGTCCTTTTTTATTAGAAATCTTGTAACATTAATGCAAGTTCTAAAGCATCATTTTTGCTGTATGTGAGCTTGTCATAATATGCTTCATTTTTGTTATAGATATGAGCACTGCAACTCCCTTAAGTAGTGGAAAAGATGAGGAATCTGAGAAGAAAGATGAGATGGATGATGATACCATGTTCACCACACTAGGTGAAGAAGATAAATCAAAGCCCTTCGTGGCACCTCGCTGGGCCACTCGGGTGTTCGCTGCAGATTGCCTGTGCCGAATCATCAATTTGTGTGAGAATGCGGACCAGGCCCACTTCGATCTTGCCATGGCACGTTCTGCTAAACTACGAAACCCTACAAGTAAATTTAAAATCAATACTTCTTTTCCCCGGAGTATTTTTGTAGGTTTGAAATACAGGTTTGCTGCTATGTAACATGCTTTAGACTCTGCCTTTCATTTCTTATAAGCTCCTTTTACCTTGTTTTCTGTCCCCTAAGCATACTACCTGTCTTCTGACCTATATTTAGAAGATAAGTTGAAGACAGTGGTCCAAAGGTATATGTCTATGATAAGGTAGATGTATCTTAATCATGTGCCCTAAAGATAACGATGGCAGTAACTTACATATCCTTTGTACTGTGTCCTAGTTTAGCAGTTAAGCGTAAAAGAGATGGCAAAACTTTAAGGTACGTAAGTAAAGGGAGTTTTGCAGTCCCAGCCATGGAGAATGTCAGAACTCATGAATGCCAACTCAAACTTTCAGATTTCAGAAATGCTACTAGGTATTTTTGAAAAGGTGAAAACTGTTACTGAAACTCAACACTGTCTTTTATCTTTTGTAAGCTTTTTATATCCCATCATTCCCTGGATCAGATATTACAGGGAGTTCATAAAGAGATCATCAGGTGTAATATCCTCATTTTACACATGAGGAGACCCAGAGCTGAGAGTGATGGAAGAATAATAGACTCTCTGTCTTTTACTTTGTTGTCTCTTTGTCACCCTCTCATTTTTTTTTTTACACATGTAAAAACAAATTGTGTGTACTAATAGTATTGAAGTCTATACATTAAAACTCCATTTAGTTTACTTGATTACTAAATGCCTTTCAGTTTACTAAAACTCAAAAATGGATTAAAAAACAAACCAAAAGTAAAACTGGTACTCCACGTATAAAATGTGAATCTGAATGTACGGTTATCAGCAAAGCACAGTATATCATGAACACAGTGTCCTTATTCATGCCATTATTTATCAAATATTTACCAAACCCTATTCTTTGCTACATGAAGAAAAAAACATAGCCCATATCCTTGAAGATTTTCTAGTCTAGAAGACTTATCTCTCAAACAATTGTATGTCCCAATAGTGGTATGACGGAGTGTTTTGGGGACATAAAAAAGTAGTATGCATTTTCTGAAGAGCCAGGGAAGATCTCACAGAAAAGGTGATTTTGAAACTGGATTTTAAAGGCAGAGAAAAGATTTTCCAGGTAGAAGAGGCTGGTTGTATTAGTTTTCTATTGCTGCTGTAACAAATGACCACAAATTCAGTGGCTTAAAACAACACACATTGTTTATCTTACTGTTCTTATAGGTCAGAAAGTCCAACATGAGTCTCACTGGGCTAAAATCAAGGTATCAGCAGGGCTGCATTCCTTTCTGGAGGCTTTCCAGGAGTCTTTTCTTCTCGGCTTCTATAGGCTGTCTGCATTGCTTGGTGGTGGCCCCCTCTCTCTATCTCTTGGAGATGGCCCCCTCAAAGCCAACACCAACTCTCTCGGTGATCCTTCTTTACCTGTCACATGGCTGTGACCATAGTCAGGAGCGGTGCTCTACTTTTAAGGCTCATGTGATTAGATTGGGCCACCTGTTAAATTTGGGATAATCTCCATTTCAGAGCCCATAACCTTAATCACATCTACAAACCCCCTTTTGCTATGTAAGTTAACATATTCACAGGTTGTAGGGATTAAGTTATAGACATATTGGAGCACCATTATTCTGCTTACCACACTGGTTTATTGCAAGCAAAGAAAGTAAGATAATTTGTTTGCTTTAGATTTTATTTATTTATTTTAAAGAGAAAGCATGCACGCACATGCATGCACGCGTGAATGGGGCGAGGGGGAGGATGAGAGGGAGAGAGAATCTTAGGCAGATTCTGTGGTGAGCGAGAAGCCTGCCACGGGGCTCGATCTCATGACCCTGAGATCATAACCTGAGCTGAAATTAAAAGTCAGACGCTTAACCAACTGAGCTACCCAGGCACCCCGAAAGTAAAGAGAATTTCAAAGGCATGGAAGTATAAGTGTGCATATGACATTTAGGGAATAGTGAAGATCCTTAGGTTGGCTTTCCTTTCTTTGTATTTAATGCTTTTTCTCTCTTTGTTTGTATCTTGTCTTTTGCCTGCATTCTCAGAGATCCTCACAAATTTTCCCTTTATACCATTGATAATGTTTTACTGTTTTCTGCCCCCATAGTGGGTCTTAAGTCTTATTTTGTTTTTAGTTTTCCCTTAATTTTTTGTCTTTTTTCTGCCTTCATTATATCATATCCTTTTGACTCTTCATGATTTTCTGTTCTTATTCGGTAGCAGCCATGATTTTTTGCGTTCTATTGAGATGCCAAGTGATTTTCTATATTTTATTCTGATTTATATAGAAAATTGTTTTTGAGATTAGCTCTTTCTGAATCTTCAGAATCTTTATTTTGCCTGCATGTGTTTTCTTCATAGGCTTATTTGTTTATATATCCTTGAAAGAGGGGAGAGCGCTCTCCCTACTTGAAATTTGCTCACAGTGTGTGTGTGGGTGGATTGCCCATATTCTTGGTCTTTGTTTACTGGTACTTCACATTGGTAGCTGGATGGTAAGCTGATATAACAGCTTTCCAACCTAGATTCCAGTATCTGACATGCTTTGTTCTGCTGGACTGAAACAGGATCCTTTCTAGTTCCCATTGCCTGCTATTCTGAACAATCATGTCAGCATGTATTTTTCAAAGTTATAGACCAAATAAATGTGCTATCCAGGCTCTTCCTTTATCATCTTTATCCCCCTTTGTATCCACTGAGCTTTAGTTGTATGGAACTACTGCTCCTGGAATATAATAAACCTCGAACAGCCCCCCTACTTCCCTCCCCATTTTAGAGTTCCTGCTTCATGCCCCTTCCCATTCCCCTGCTCTGGGAGTTTATCTCCTTGGATTTGGAAAAAAGACATCTTGACTTAAGAAAAGTTGGAAGTAGAGATTTGTGTAGAGAAGTGACAGTACTTTCGGGAATAATTGCCTAGTTTTTGGTTGGTAGATTGCTATCATTCTAGACCTTTTTAATTAGGTAACAGAGAGTACTGGAGGAGTAATGGATCTTTTTATTTACTTTTCTGTTGGCATAATATGAATAGGCTCATTTTAATCCAGTTCCATCTGCCTTGGAAATTTCCTCCCAACTTCTGGCAGTAGTTCATTATACCTGATTTTTATTGATGGTGTGTTTTTGCCTCCCTTAGATGAGGAAGTATTGGGGGCTTCTAGCCAATTTTTTTTTTCTCTCTCTCTCCTTTGTTCCTCTTCCCCAAGCCAGTAAATGTTCTTTTTTAAATTTAAGATTCTAAAATTGGAATTTTAGGTAGGCACATGAAAAAAATTAGACCATACTTGTCTTATAACCTTCACAATAGCAATAACCACAAAAACCTGTTTAAATAGGAGCTGTTTGGGAATCCAGCTGAGCCACAGATTGCCACTGCTTCAAAAAGACTTTGGGTGTCTTGCAGCCTCCTGAAGAACTTTAGACTACTTGAGCTTGATAAAGTCTTTAGATAACCTCAGTTGCTAGTTCTTTAAATTCACCAATCTTTTCTTCTTCAGTATCTAATCACTAATAATCTTATCCAGTGTATTTGTCATTTTTTATTTTTTCATTCCTACAAGACTCATTGTGGTTCCCTTCTCTCTTCAATACTTCTCTCTTCAATATGCTCAGGTTTTTGTTTTCTTTCTTGAATATAGACAACATATTTATGATAACTATTTTAGGCTCCCTGTCTGCTAATTTCATCACCTTTTTCATTTCTGGATCTGTTTCTATTCACTGAGGGGTTTTTTTCCCCTTGTTGCAAGATATATTTTCTTACTTCTTTGCATCCCTGGTAATTTTTTATTACATGCCAGATTTGCAGATTTTATAGTAGTAGGGCTGGATTTTGTTGTATTCCTTTAAATATGTTGGACTTTGTTCTGGGATGTAGTTAAATTACTTGGTATCTTTTGAATCCTTTTGAGACTTGCTTTTAAGCTTAAGATCTGGGGTAGCCTTTACTCTAAAAGGAAAAAGACTTACCTTTTCTACATCTTGTCATTATAAAAGTCTTTTCCAGAGTAGAGGTTGGAAAACTACTTCCTACAGTCCAAATCCAGACCATAGCCTGTTTTTTTTAAATAAAGTTTTATTGGAACACAGCATACCCATTTATATACACGTGATCTATGACTATTTTCATTCTACAACAGCAGAGTTGAGTAGTTGTGATAGAAATTATATAGCCAGCAAAACCAAAAGTATCTAGTTCTTTACAGGAAAAATCTGCCAATCCTATTCTAAAAGAATTACAGACTCCTTTGGGGAAAGTTATTATAGTTATTTTGCTTCAAATGCTATTGTACATCCAATAATGTCATCTATATTACCATATTGGGTAAAGGTTTACCAGTATTCTTGAGAAATTATGATACACGAGCTTTCTTGAAAGTGTATCTTTGTTATTTTTAGACATAGTGAAATATGTGGAACATAAGTGGTTTTTTTTAAGATTTTATTTATTTATTTGACAGAGAGGGAGAGAGCACAAGCAGGGGGAGCGGCAGGCAGAAGGAGAAGGAGAAGCAGACTCCCCACTGAGCAGGGAGCCTGATGCAGGGCTTGATCCCAGGACCCTGGGATCATGACCTGAGCTGAAGGCACACACTTAACTTACTGAGCCATCCAGGTGCCCCAAACATAAGTGCTTTTTTAAAGAGGTTTATTTCATTTCATATTTTTGTGTTGTAATATCTATTTTTAGAGTTTTCCTTTTTGCCTTCTATTTTTATTTTTAGATGACCTGTTGGTACTTCATCTCTCTGACCTGATTCGCATGGCATTCATGGCTGCAACAGATCATAGTAATCAGCTGCGGATGGCTGGGCTCCAAGCACTTGAAGACATTATCAAGAAGTTTGCATCTGTGCCTGAGCCAGAATTTCCAGGCCATGTGATTCTGGAGCAGTATCAAGCTAATGTGAGATACTCTGTTTATCTAAAACTTAAAATGGATCCTTTGCATGATCATTAAAGGAGTGAAGATTCCCTGGAGAAATGTATTTGGAACTTCAACTGCATAGCTTTATTCCCATCATCTGTTACATAGTTGAATCCCACAGTTGAAGAAACAATAGTATAAAACTTGTCACTATTTTTAAGTTCTGATAGTGTATTGGTGATAAAACTAGAATAGAATTGCAGCCTAGCTTTTCAGTCTTGTGTTTAGACGTTTAGCCATGCCATTTAAAAGATAAGACATTCAAAGAGTGTTGTGGATTTGCTGACATTACTTTTACATGTCAAGACTTGATAAGCATTTTTAAAAATAAAAAGGGCAACTTTGTATGCTGAAGGGTAACTTTTAATAACAGCAGTTAAAAATATGACTGAAAGAATTACATACCTTCAAAAAATATTTTATTGTATTCTAAACAGAGATACTTGTTTCCTCAGATTTATAACTTTATTTGCATTCTTGAACTGAGGCACAATAGATTTAATCCTGGTTATGATGGGTTATGTAAAGACAAAGAAACTTAAGTTATCAAGGAAGGAAGACACATTTTTTTTTTTTACTGTAATTATACCAGAACCTTAGCTTCGGATACACAACACTTCATCTAACATGAGAGGCTATGGGCTCTGAGAAACAAACTGAGGGTTCTAGAGGGGACGGGGGTGGGGGGATGGGTTAGCCTGGTGATGGGTATTAAGGAGGGCACGTACTGAATGGAGCACTGGGTGTTATACGAAACAATGAATCATGGAACACTGCATCAAAAACTAATGATGTACAGTGATTAACATAACATAAATAAATAAATACATAAATAAATAAAAGCTATACCCAAACATACACAAAATTAAAAAGGGTGAATAATGTATGCTCCATTGTTTTTCCATCATAAGTACAGGTGAGGAAGTTATGGCTTCTAGCCCAACTGGCTATAGAAAACCCGTATACAATTATTTACTCCCAAATACCCAACCTATAAGAATGAAGGTTTGTTGTTTTGTTTTGTTTTGACTTTTTACTTAGGAATAATTCTAAACTTACAGAAAAATGGGAAGAATAATTATTTAAATCATGTACCTTTACCCTTTAATACTTCAGTCTGTGTTTCCAAAGGACAAGAACACTGACTTATATAACCACAGAACAGTTATCAACTGCAGGAAATTCAATGTTGATATATTACTTCTATTATAGAATATATATATATATATATATTATATATATATTCTATATATTATATATATTATATATAATATAATATATAATATATAGAATATATATTATATAATATATAATATATAGAATATGTATATATATAGAATATATATATATATATATATATATATATGAATATAGTCAGTCATATTCCGGTTTTATCAGTCAACCCAGTAATCTCTTTCTCCTTCGGTACAGGACCCAGCCCAGCTCTGTGATTAGTTGATGACTGTACTACCAACACTGCAATTAGTTGCCATGTGTTTTCAGTCATGGAGAGGGACTCTTGATCCATTTCTAAACTACTGTTGATATATTTCAGTGACTTACTCTCTTGTGTAAGGGAAGATGTCTCAGATTAGGAGTTGACTCTATCTAATTCCTTATTCAGTTCATACACATTAAATCTAATATACTTAAGAATCTATGACTGGATTGGCTTATTAAAACTAAAGCTCATATTCCTTCACTTATTACTATGACAGTGGTACATAAATGAATATTTCTTAAGCACCCTTTTTTTAAAAAATTTTTTTAAAGATTTTATTTATTTTTTGACAGAGAGAGAGCACAAGCAGGAGGGTGGCAGGCAGGGGGAGAGAGAGAAGCAGGCTCCCCGCCGAGCAGGGAGCCTGATGTCGGGCTCCATCCCAGGGCCCTGGGATCATGACCTGAGCCTAAGGCAGATGCTTAACTGACTGAGCCACCCAGGAGCCCTGAGCATCCTTCTTTTAAAGTATCTTTTTTTTGAGGTGAAATGGTCTCTGAGGTCTTTCAGTGACTATGTGAATTTTTAGTACTACTCAGTTATTAAAGGAATTGATCCAGTTATATGAGATTCACCCATGAGGTAAATACTGTTAGGATACATTCAGGAAAATATAGACATAATAAAAAAAGAACAGAAGTTTTCTGTTATGTCTAGGAACATGTGACTTTGTCAGAAAATCCTGTTCCCTATTAAAAACAAAGGAAAAAGAAACAAGATTAATTGCCTGTTTTGGTATAGCATTTGTATAGATTCAATAATGATTATAACCTCCTGGAAAGCAAAAGAAAAATGGTAGGTTTGAGTTTATTGTAACTGAAAAGAGAGATAAGGGAGATGTGATAAAAAAGAAAATAACAAAGATGTGTTTTGTGTGTTTTCATCTCCAAAGACACAAGAGGTTTTGTATTTACTACTTATCTTTAACAGTAAAATGCTCATATTCATTTTCTTAGGTGGGAGCTGCTCTAAGACCAGCCTTTTCACAAGATACCCCATCAGACATAATAGCAAAAGCCTGCCAGGTAAGAAGAAAAATAGGGTTTTCTATAGTTACCTTCTTTAAATTAATAGATACCTTAGAATTTCACTTCCAAGAAAGGAGAAAAATCAAATATTTTTATCTTGGAAATACAACAGTGACAGTTTCTTCTTTTATTCTGTATCAAATGATGAAGTAGTAACTGTTAATTGCATCCCTTTTTTTGTCATAGCTGAGGAAATTACTTTGGGATACATAGGTCTTTTATCATCCAATAGTGAACAAAGGTATAAAAATCAGAGGGACTAAAAATAAAAGTAAGATTACAAAATAATTAAAGAATGCATATTAATGATAATTAGGTAATAAAAGATTTTTTTTTATCAGTTTGTGAAAATTCTGTAAGTTTCTGGAGAATTTCACAATATGGAAATTTCATTGCAAAAATAATCCCAGGAGATTATTCTCACATTATTATATTTGAAAAAAGTCACAAAAGCACTTACAGTCCTACGCTTTTGATAAGTTCCTTTTTTTTAATGCCTCATTCTGAAAATGGATTCATGCATTAAGCTCTCATCTTTGAGGAAATTGGATTCTTTTCTGCTTTCCTAAGGACAGAAGAGAAGCAACTCTCTCCTTCCGCATTTTCTGGAGTACAGGGCTGTGGTCCATCATTATTGCTTAGAATCCATAATCAAGCTACATGTGGCCTCTAGACAAAGAATGTTCTGCTATTTACAATAAGTGTAAAGTTCTTACTTTGTTTTCTCAGGCTGAATGAGTTTGCCTCTTCCTCCCATTGTTAAGTTTGTTGTTTTTTTTTTTTTAGAGAGGGAGAGGTGGGGTAGGGGCATAGGGAGAGGGGGAGAGAGAATATTGAGCAGGTTCCATGCCCAGTGAGGAGCCTGACACAGGGCTCAGTCTCACAACCCCGAGATCATGAGCTGAGCCAAAATCAAGAGTCAGACATTTAACCGACTGAGCCACCTAGGCAACCCCCCATTGTTAAGATTTATTTCTCTGTAGTCTGCTGTCTTAATGATGGCCTTCAGAGAAATGAACTCCTCTCACAAACAGCAGACCAGAGAGAAAAGAGGGAGCCTTGTTAAAGAGAGAGATCTGTGGATCGTAATACAAACGTCAAAGTTAGAGCAGGCCGTTTGGTATGAGATGCCGACACAAACAATCAGAAACCATAATCCTGTATAAATAAATGTATCATGATGATGTTTCAGAGCATAGTATTTAAGCAGACAAAGCCTACAAAGCTCCTGTTCATAGAAAAGCAAAGCCTATTCAGATTTCATCTTGTGGATGAGTAGTATGGAAATCTCCTGTTAACTGAATTTGCCTTCAGCTTCTTATACCTTATGTGGCTGTAAGCTGCTTTTCCTGTACGAAGTTTCTTCTTTTCTACTTACACAGGCTTACGTTCTTGACCTCCTGTCCTGTTTCTGGGAGGAAACCTAGTTTTTTTTTTTTAAAGATTTTATTTATTTATTTGACAGAGAGACACAGCGAGAGAGGGAACACAAGCAAGGGGAGTGGGAGAGGGAGAAGCAGGCTCCCCGCAGAGCAGGGAGCCCGATGTGGGACTCGATCCCAGGACCCTGGGATCATGACCTGAGCCGAAGACAGTCGCTTAACCAACTGAGCCACCCAGGCGCCCGGAAACCTAGTTTTGAAACAGATGGACAATGGGTTGCAAGTTCCATTTTCTTAAAGGAAAGTAAGGAGTTGGTTTTGGACAGATCATGAAACATGGCATCCATTTACTAGAACAGATGTCATGTTAAACCTGAAACTGAATCAGGGTAATTTTTAGGTATTATAGGGAGACTCTCAAATGTAACACAATTGGAGACAGTAATCAGTGGTTTAATAAAAAAAAAAAAAAATCCTTTAAATCAGCATAGGAATCATAAACATATATTTTAAATATCTTATTTCAGATTAAAATGGATAAATGTAGGTTCGTGTACCACCCTTGATATAAGGCCAGGGTCTTTTCTCTGAATATGATTTTGCTGAGTCAGTGCTACTTTATCTTTTTTCATAAGCCAAACCTATAATGCAGAACCTGCAGTTTCTACTTTCATACTCTCTATTTTTTTTTTTTTTAAGATTTTATTTTCAAGTAATCTCCACACCCATACTGGGGCTTGAACTCACTAGTTGCATGCTCTACTGAGTTGCATGCTCTACTGACTGAGCCACCAGGCACCCCGAGTTTCAGGTTCTTTGAAGTGAGGACTTGTGATTATGGAGGCAAGCTAGCACCACCAGGCCACCCCTTCCTCGTCAACATTCTTCCTTTGACTCCAGTGTCCCTGCACTTCCTTGGTTTTCCTTTTGCTCTTCTGGCATTTTCTTTTCAATTTCTTTCATTGTTTACTCTTATTCTGCTTGTCCCTTAAGTGTAACTATCTTCCCTGTGTTCTGTCCTTACACCTTTTTTTTTTATACATCAGTCCTTGAACAAATTTACTGATAACATTGCTTTAGTTATTACCTGTTTGTGGAGAGTTCCCAGATCTCCCTAGTTATTGTTTTTTAAAATTTTAATTCCAGTATAGTTATATTAGTTTTGGGTGTACAGTATAGCAATTCAGCAGTTCTATGCATTACTCAGTGTTCATCACTATAAGTGTGCTCTTCTCCCCTTCACCTAGTTCCCCCATCCCCCCACCCCCTCCCCTCTGGTAACCACCAGTTCTCTATAGTTAAGAGTCTGTTTCTTGATTTGTCTCTTTCTTAACCCTTTGTTCATTTGTTTTGTTTCTTAAATTCTACATGTAAGTGAAATCATATGGTATTTGTCTTAGTCTCTGACTGGCTTATTTCACTTAGCATTATACTCCGTAGCTTTATCCATGTTGTTGCAAATGGCAAGATTTCATTCCTTTTTATGGCTGAGTAATATTCCATTGTATGTGTATATATGTATGTATGTGTGTATATACATGCGTATATATACTACATTCTCTTTACCCATTTATCTGTTGATGGACACTTAGGTTGCTTCTATAATTTGGCTATTGTAAAAAAAAAAAAAAGTAAAAAATAGAACTACCCTATGATCTAGTAATCACACCACTAGGTATTTACCCAAAGAATACAGAAATACTAATTCAGAGGGATGCATGCACACCTGTTTATTGCAGCATTATTTACAACAGCCATCTTTGATTCCTCACACTTTTTGCAAGTCTCTGGCCCCTCCCCTAAAAATATTTAATTGGTTTCCAAATCCTGTGATTTCTGTCTCCAAGGCTCTCTCAGGTGACACTCCCTTTTCATTCCATTCCCAGCTTGATCTATATCATCTCTGTCCCATAATATTGTAATAGTCATTTAACTGAACACATTGCTTACCATTTAAATACGTTCTTTCCTGGTATAAATACTGGAACAATCTTCCTAAAGCACAGTTCTTTTTTTTTAAGATTTTATTGATTGATTGATTGATTGATTGAGGGGAGTTGGAGGGGCAAGGGGAGAAGGAGAGAGAGACTCGCAAGCAGACTCCATGCTGAGCTCGGAGCCTGACATGGGGCTCGATCCCACAACCCCAAGATCATGACCCAAGCCGAAATCAAGAGTCGGATGCTTAACCAACTGAGCTACCCAGGCACCCCAAGCACAATTTCAGTTGTAATCTCCCTGCTCAAAAGCCTTGGAAACTGATTGCCCATAGAACAAAGTCTGAATTCAGTTTGCATGGAATTTAAATTGTAACATAATCTGATCCCAGTTAATTTTGCTAATCTCATCTCTTTTCCCATGTAACTCCTCTGTATTTATATGCACAGACCTTCTTGATACCTAAACATTCCCATTTCTTCTGCTAAAAGTAATCTCTCCCTTCTCTGTTTTTAAGTGTAGTATTGCAGTCCTAAAATGTTCATTCAATCTGTGTTTTCTTTCTTGAGGACAGGGACTAGATTTTTCCCCTTTATTTATTTATTTTTAAATCTCTTCCATAGCACCCAGAATAACCCTTTGCCTGTAGTAAGCAGAAATGTTGAAGAATTATTCACAACTGAAGTAATTCAGGCAGAAATTTTTTTCCGTTAAAATTTTTGTCACATTGGACAATGCAGATACAATAAGTAAATACTGTTAATTTTCCACATAAGAATATAATAACTTCCATCCTTGTTGTTGATTTGTTATTCAAAAATAATGTTGAAGCACAGCATTCAGGGGTTTTTTTGTTTCATTTTCTTCATTGGCATTTTGTGTTTCTTCCCCCAAGGAAAAAAAAATCATATTTACTTCCTACTCTTATATGTTAATATTAATTTTTTTATAGAAAATTAAAAATGTTTTTCTTTGGCTAGGTGTGTAGTACATGGATTGGAAGTGGAGTTGTCAGTGATCTCAATGACCTCCGTCGAGTGCACAATCTGCTTGTCTCTTCTCTGGACAAAGTGCAGGCTGGAAAAGGATCTTCTAGCCAGCTGTACCGAGAGAGTGCCACAACTATGGAAAAACTGGCTGTTCTCAAAGCGTGGGCAGAGGTAACCACAGCCTTTGTTTTTGAACCATTTCTCCATCCATGAGAAAATGTTCCCCTAGTCCTGTAGGTAAAAACAATTTTATTTGATTTTTGTTGTTTTTTAAACTGACCTTTGGTATGCAGTGCTTTTTGGAAATCTGTTATTTGCTCTCTCTCACTGAAATATGTATATATTTATGTCTCAAAAGAGCTCTTATAGGGCGCCTGGGTGGCTCAGTTGGTTAAGCAACTGCCTTCGGCTCAGGTCATGATCCTGGAGTCCCGGGATCGAGTCCCGCATCGGGCTCCCTGCTCGGCAGGGAGCCTGCTTCTGCCTCTGACCCTCCCCCTTCTCATGTGCTCTCTCTCTCTCTCTCGTTCTCTCTGTCTCAAATAAATAAATTAAAAAAAAAAATCTTTAAAAAAAAAAAAAAGAGCTCTTATAAACCTTTGAAAGTTATGTTTTTTGTTTTTTTAAAGATTTTATTGATTTATTTGACAGAGAGAGAGACAGCAAGAAAGGGAACACAAGCAGGAGGAGTGGGGGAGGGAGAAGCAGGCCTCCCGCGGAGCAGGGAGCCGGATGCAGGGCTCCATCCCAGGACCCTGGGATCATGACCTGAGCTGAAGGCAGATGCTTAACGACTGAGCCACCCAGGCGCCCCAAAAGTTATGTTTTTTAATCAGTTTTTTCAAAATTTCTATATTGAGAAAGGGCTCCCCTAACTAATTATGTGGAAATTAGGCAGCACAGAGTCTGATGATCGTAACATGGGTTGCCAGTCAGCTAGTTCTTTGCTGACTTGCATTAATATGCTTGATTCACCTACCAGGAAGGCTGGCATAGTTTAGTATAAAAAGCATTAAATGTTAAATCAGAGGCCCTAGAACAGGTTCTCTCTGTCTGTAATTTACCGTCTTTGTGACTTTGGTCAAGTGATTTGATCTCTCAGAGCCTCAGTTTTGTTTTTTCATTACAATGTGGAAAAATATCTTCTTGTAAGGCAATGTATATCAAAGGACAATTGTGATTGGCACTGAATGGAAGATAGATTATTGCTTTTAAAAAATTAGAACCTCACATAGGGGCGCCTGGGTGGCTCAGTCGTTAAGCGTCTGCCTTCGGCTCAGGTTATGATCCCAGGGTCCTGGGATCGAGTCCCGCATCGGGCTCCCTGCACCGCAGGGAAGCCTGCTTCTTCCTCTTCCCCTCCCCCTGCTTGTGTTCCCTCTCTCGCTATGTCTCTCTCTCAAATAAATAAATAAATAATCTTAAAAAAAAAAAAAAAGAACCTCACATAACTAAATTAATAATGCACGTTTTTATTGACACCTTTTTCTAATTCAAAGTTTTGCAGCTCATGCCTCAGCCCTGAATGCTGTCTAGTAATTCTTTTCCCTGCTGATCTTCTTTACCTTTGTCATGCTCTTCAAATGCCCAGCATATTCTAGATTTCTCTCCTGAAGACCTATCTTTGCTTATACTTTTTCACTCAGAAAGCTGAGGATATCCATTTTCCATCTCCTCAGAGTGTTACCTTGAAATCTTTAGACTTTCATGAGTTGGGAACTGTCCTTTCACCTGTTAGTTAATGTTAGTTAAGCATGAGTGTGAAGGGGAGACTTTCCAGTTCAGTGCTGTCAGTCATGCCCACTTCTGTATCTTCAGCCTCTGCCTCTATGTGCTCACTCTTCTTGCCTGCCTTCCTTCCCACCTAAGTGTATCCTTCTCCTCACTGCTTTCGCTCTCTCCTCTTCAGTCTCAGTTCACTGAGGGAGTTTCAGTATCTTCACTTCCTCAACTCTTGGTCACCTGCTTCTCAGTCCCCCACAATTTGGGGTCATTCTCATTGTGGCAGGCTGGCTGGGTCTGAGGACCCAGAGGGGGTTGTGCAGGACCAATCAACAGGATCCTTGGCTTCGAGCAGGATCAAAATCAAATGCACACCAAGAGGAAATGAGAGCAGGGTTTTATTGAAGCTTTAGAGACAGCAGATACAGACAGCATCTGGGAGACTTGGAAAGGAAAGGAGAGTGAGTCTCGTCTTTGCTTGGGGCGTGGAGTTTTTATTGAGGATGGTGGTCTGGTGTACATGCCCTCTCACACATCCAGGAACTGGTCAAGACAAGGAGTGCTCAGGTGTCCTGCCTAAGTCCCTTATGCCCTGGAGCTCTAGGGGTCTTGGTGTCAAGGTGTCTGGAGTCAGTGGTCGTGGAAAATGTACATGACAACCTCACCTGGTCATTCTTTAGATGTTGTCTGTTGTGCTGAAAGACTCCAAAGAAATCATTAAGTCCTTGACTTTACAAGGAGGACATACAGCATGGGTAAGGTGGGTGCAAATCCCAGCAAGCAGGAAAAGGAGCAAAAAAAAGCAGCTTTTCATGAGATCCCTTCAGTTTCCCTGTGTCCTCACCGCTCCATTGGAATCACTCTCACTAAAGTTACCAATCAGAGAGTTATCTGTATCACTGTGCACTCGTCAGTTTCCATGTTACTTGGCCTCTCTGCAGCATTTGATATTGTCTCCTCTAGAAGCCCTTTGTTTTCCTTGACTTTTGTGACACTCCTCTCTTGCTTCTCCTGTTTCCTTTTCGTTGTTCATTCTCAACATCACTTGCTGGCCTCTCTTTGCCTGCCCGCTCTTTAAATGTATTTTTCTTGTCCCTTTCCTCCCTCTTCATACTTTATGGGCAGCTTCATCCATACCCGTGACCTGTAGCTTTAACTTGCATATTAAAGATTGTAATTCTGGGGCTCCTGGGTGGCTCAGTTGGTTAGGCGACTGCCTTCGGCTCAGGTCATGATCCTGGAGTCCCTGGGTAGATTCCCTCATCGGGCTCCCTGCTCGGCAGGGAGTCTGCTTCTCCCTCTGACCCTCCCCCCTCTCATGTGCTTTCTCTCTCTCATTCTCTCTCTCTCAAATAAATAAAATCTTAAAAAAAAAAAAAAAGATTGTAATTCTACTTTTCCACCCAGACCTCCTAAATTCCAATCCCGTATTTTTAGCTGTTTATTAGACATCTCCCCTTGGATGACCCATAAGTACCGTACACCCAACATGTCTAAAAAAAATACTGTGTTTTCTCTTTCTTCTTTTTTCCTCTTTATGTCAACTACTGGTCCTACCTCCTATCTTCAGGCCGGAACCTAGGTATCAGTATTAACTGCTTCTTCTTCAATCCCCTTCATCTTATATCTAGTAGGTAACTAATTCCTGTGTATTTGACTTTGTTAATGCTATCTTTGAAAATAATGTCATATTGTTCTGATAATAAAAATACCTATATTCACTACGCATATTCAGAATATAGAGAAAAGGTATTATTGGAAAAAATCTGTAATCTTATCCTCTCTGTAATCATATTATCTTATCATCCAGAGATAACTATTTTTAATATTTTGGTGTATATCACTATGCATATATGCACATACAAATCTATTTATATGCCTTAAAATGTGTGTATCTATCTATATCTTTTTTTAAAATAAAAATGGAATTTTATTCAACATAGCAACTTTTTTTTTTAATTTAGCAATAGAGGGGCGCCTGGGTGGCTCACATGGTTAAGCATCTGCCTTTGGCTCAGGTCATGATCCCAGGGTCCTGGGATCGAGCCCCACATCGAGCTCCTGGCTCAGCGGGGAGTCTGCTTCTCCCTCTCCCTCTTCCTCTCCCCCTGCTCATGCTTTCTCTCTGTATCTCTGTGTCTCAAATGAATAAATAAAATCTTAAAAAAAAAAAATTTAGCAATAGATTATATATACCTTTTCCATATCTATAAATAAATACTTCCTCTCTTCTACCCCTGCCTTTAGTTTGAGTCCTCATCATCTGTTACCTGGTCTATGCAGTTGCATCCTACTTTTTTTCTATGGTTAGTCTCCCCCGCCTCCACCTCCAGCTGTTACTGTTCAGATTGTCAGAATAATCATTCTAAAATGCAAATTTGGGCAAAGAATATGAATTGACAATTCACAGAGAGGAAACAAAACTACACATAAACATATGGGAGGGGGGAAGAAATATAGAAACATTTCCCAGCTAAATTAACATCATTTTTAGAATAATAGTATTAGTAAAATTTTTCTAAAGGGTGATATGTATCAAAACACTTACTAAAACCACACATTAGCTGACCAGTTTATCATAAGGAATATTAAGGATATACACAAAGACTCTGCTGATGATGTTTATTGTGATGTTTATTTTTCTCTCAGAAAAGTGGAAATAACTTAAAAGTATGTCTTGATCCTAAGAGATGATGGAATTAGGTGAATCGAAAATTGGGTTAAAAGTTATTCACAGGGATGCCTGTGGGGTGCAATTGGTTGGGTGTCTGACTTGGTTTTGGCTCAGGGCGTGATCTCAGGGTCATGAGATCGAGCCCTGTGTTGGGCTCCACACTCAGTGGGGAGTGTGCTTGGGACTCTCTCTCCTCCCTCTGCCCCTCACCACCGCATGCTCTCTTTCTCTCTCTCTTTCAAATAAATAAATCTTTAAAAAAAAATTTTAGTTAAAAAAATAAAAGTTATTCACACAGTATTATTTAAAAGACTATATATATACAACATGTTTAGAATACTAATGGTATTTTCTCATTTTCTTCATTTTACTTATACTTCTGATTTTTCTATTTTTCTTGTGTAATATCTAATAAGAAAGATAAGCTTAAACATTGTTTAAAAAGAAGTCTAAAAAATATATTCTCCTGTATTGCAAGTAGCAATGTAAATTATAGAACCCTTTTAGAAAGGTTTTGGCAGTGTCTATTCAGAGCCATAAAAATATTTGTAATCACTAATGCAATAATTCTGTTTCTGGGACTTTATCTTAGGGAAGAATATCCAAAATACAGGAAGGAAATGTTTACAAAAAGCTTTACTTGGAACATTATTTATAATGTGAAGAACTGTACACCTTTTGCCTTTGAAAATTATATCTTATCTTGTTAAGATTCCCAATGCTAAGTAAAGAATCAGAAGTAAATATAAAATTTCAATGTAGGGAAATTGTTAGATGTATTATGGCTCATCCCCTATAGCCATTAAGAGTAATGGTTATGAAGACTAGCATTTCATGGGAAAACCTTATGATATGTTAATAGATAAAATTAAATACAAAATTCTTTGTACAACAAAATTACAATTTATAAAGATAGAATATGGTAACCTGGAAATTGGGATTATGAGTAATTTAAACTCATTTTCAAAACTTTTTGTGGTATAATTTTAAAATAAAATTAAAAGTTCAGAAAAAATACATAATATCTGATCTATAAATCCTGCAGTGACCTCTTCCCTTCCCCATTGCCTATGGAGTAAAACCTTCACCTACTTCTGCCTCATGTTCTGTACTCAGTCTATACCAATTGCCAAAGCCTAAATGTATGCACAAAAACAAAAACAAAAATAACTGCAACAAAGAAGAATCTTTAAAATTATGTTTTAGGAAGTTGTTATTATACATCTTTTTGGTTTACTAAGTGGAGAAAAAGGATACAGATAATATATATGTGACTAGTAAATTATATGCTTGGCTCAGCTCTCTATTATAAAGGCCAGATTGCTAAATATCACTTAAGAGGTTAGAAGGATATTTATGGAAATCCTTTCTCTGGCCCTTCTCCCATCCCCCTCCAGCCTTTTTCTTTGAATGCTGTTTGATTGTATCTAATAAGTCTGTGAAAGTGGAGGCAGTAAACAGGAAGTTATACCCTATGACCAAAAAGAACCACACATAAAAGGGGGCTTTGTAAAGTATAACAAGAGAAGCCAGAAAAATTTCAGAGAACCCTGCTGAAGGAATATTTTTTGAGAGGAATAGTCAGAAGTCAGATCGATAAAAAAAAGATTGTCTCCAAAGCAGGTAGAATTATTCTTTGGAGGTTGTCAGGAAATCATGAAGTTATAGACTTTTCAGTGTCTATACTCAATTACTTTCAATAATTCAATTGTATAATCATAGCAACTTAGATTATATCATCTCTTAATATTATGCCTTGTTATTTCCTCCTCCTAAATATCTTACTAGGTATATGTGGTTGCTATGAATATTAAGAAGGAAGCAGAGTCAAAGCCAAAAAGAGCAATGAAAAGTACTGATGATGATGATGATGATTATGGTACCATAGATGAACTACCACCAGATAGTTTAATAACACTCGTGCAACCCGAACTGCCAACACTCAGCCGCCTATGGTTGGCGGCATTAAAAGACTATGCGCTTTTGACTTTACCGGCTGAGTTTGCTAGTCAGCTCCCCCCAGATGGTAAGTACTGCATTCAGAGTTTTGCCTTTATGGAGTTCAGAGTAGTAATTAAACAAAATGTAATTGGTGGAAGCTGGCAACAATAATAATTAATAATATTATAGTGTAACTTACCCACCTTAAATTTATAAAGTGAGTATAACCCCTTAAATTTAATTATTTAATTATTAATAATTTAATAATATAATTTAAGATGTAATGACATGTTAAATTTCTGTGGACTTAAACTTGGCACTCTCTCACTTAGGGCATATTCTCTGTATTGAATTTATAAATTCAAATACAGCATTAAGCTCATTTGTTAACCCAAGCAAAAAGTTCTCACTATTATAACAACTGTATCAGCTAGAGTACTCTAAATAACCATGCATAACAAGTCATTATGCATAACTATGATGAAGTTTATTGCTGTGCTGGTCAATGTATGCAAGGACAGATGGGGAAGTCCTCAGTTTGGTAGTGAAAACAGGAGTTAAGGAAGGATGGCAGAGGAAGGGTGAAAGAGAAAGACAGAGTTCCCTGGCTGTGGTAGAAAGAGAAGGTAACCAGGGTTTTAGGGAGTCTCTGGCAACAGTGAAGAGGAGGCCTGTGACCACAGGGTAGAGGAAGGTAGAGGATCCCCAGCAGCATCCGTAGGTGGAGAGGAAAGGCTAGAAACCCTAGCATTGGTGAGGAAGACACAGGCCCTCCAGTTCTGCGGCTGCAGGAAAGACGTTACTTTCGGTGGCTTTGTAATAAAGAGAATCTCTTTGGCCAGATTGCTCTTTTGTACATGCTATGGTCTGAATTTTGTGTCCCCTCCAAATTCATGTGTTGAAACCTAATCCCCATTGTGATGGTATCAGGAAGCGCGGGCCCTTTGGGAAGTGCTTAGGTCAGGAGGTGAAGCCCTCTGGAATGGGATTTGTACCCTTAGGGAAAAGACCCCACATTGCTCCCTAGGCCCTTCCACCATGTAAGAATACAGCTGTGAGTCGGAGAGATGGCCCTTACCTGAGTGTGTCGGCAGCCTGATCTCAGACTTCCCCCATCCAGAACTGTGAGAAATAAATTTCTGCTGCAAATAAGCCACCCAGTCTCTGATTTTGTTATAGCAGTCCAAATGAACTAAGACAGTAAGTAATCAGTATTTTTAAGTTAGTTGTTGATAAATGGTTGACCACTTACAATAAAAGTAATGGTTTTGATTGGCTTGATTATTTTACAGGTGGAGCATTTTATACTCCCGAGACTATTGATACAGCTAGACTTCACTACCGGAATTCGTGGGCCCCGATTCTCCATGCAGTGGCACTTTGGTTAAATAGCACAGGATTTACATGTTCAGAGTCTGCAGAAGCAGCAGCCGTACCTGGCTTACAGAAACGTGCTACACCCGTCAGTTTAAACCAGGCATCAGGAGCAACACCTAGTGCTAAATCTTTGCCGGAAATTAACAAAGACAGAATGCATCTGATTTTAGGTAGGTGTGTCATATTGATCTATTTCAAGATGTGTCACTTCTGAAATTCATATCTGTAGGGAAGAAAAAGTTTCCTTCTGTCCCTTTAGGTTCTGTGGCTGGCCCAAGAATTAAATTGATATAAGACGGAGTAACAGGAGAAAAGCATAGAGATTTAATATTTTCAACCTAAAGTAGCCATTAGGCCCAAAAACTTATATGCCATTTTACACAAAGAACAATAAATTGTGAAGATGTGACCAGACAAAGGGGTTTGGGCTGGGGGCAATAAATTGTGGGACAGGGATTAGGAAATATATGGGGGAAACTAATTTTAGTAGGTTTGTACAAGTCTGTTTCAACACTGACTCCCAGTCTTCTCTTCCTGATACAGAGAGGGCACCTTTCTCATGAGAAATTTTATGACCTGCTTTTAGATGGAAAGTGGTCAGAGAGCCCTTACTGCATCTGCTTGCTGTTTATCAAGTACCTTCAGCTCAAAATAAGCAATATGCCAAAGAGGCATATTTTGGTGTGGCATGTTCCAAAATCCTTCATATCTTTCATTTTAATGCTACAGAAAAGTTTTATATACCACAGTCCAGAAAAGGAATAAGAGGAGGATTTTTTAACACATTTTCTAAATTGTTAACTGAATTTTTAATAGGAAAATTCAATTATTAAATACTCAAAATTTTAACTGTCGGGGCGCCTGGGTGGCTCAGTCGTTAAGCGTCTGCCTTTAGCTCAGGTCATGATCCCAGGGTCCTGGGTTGGAGCGCCACATCGGGCTCCCTGCTCAGCAGGAAGCCTGCTTCTCCCTCTCCCACTCCCCCTGCTTGTGTTCTCTCTCTCTGTCAAATAAATAAATAAAATCTTAAAAAAAAAAAATTTTAGCTGTCGTGTTCACTCACAGAGCAATAGTGAATAATTTTCAAGAAAAAAACTACATTTTTCTTTTTCAATGGCAGGTTTTCTTTTTACCTGACACTTAACAGATTGTCCTATGAGGAAATAATAAAATGCAAAGTTAAAGCAAATTTGAATAAATCTCAATTTATAAATGCTTTATAGATGCTCTTTTAACATTAAGATATTAAAGAATCTAATGAGGCTCATAAGCAGTTTTATATTTTCTGGGAGGGAAGAGGAACACAGTTGGTAAGGTGAAATTATAGAACTCATTAGTAGATCTCATACATGAAAATAAGAGAGACTTCTAAAACAATGACCTTATCCTTATGCAAATTAAGGACAATTGTTATCCATGATAATCCATTATGCCTGTGTAGCTTGCCACTAAAAAATCTTTGTAGACATGAAAATTGTTTGGTAACCATTTAATGAGAAGTAATTTTATAATTTTCATAAGTTTATTTTTAATGTATTATTTTTTAAAGTCCTAGAAATAAAAAATTGAGTATCTTCTTAATCAACTCCACGACCTTGGAGCTGCCTCCCTCTCCTAACCTTCAATTTGATTATTTTTTTTTTCGATTTGTTAACATATTTTATTTTATTTTATTTTATTTTATTTATTTATTTTTAATTTTATTATGTTATGTTAGTCACCATACAATACATCATCGGTTTTTGATGTAGTGATCCACGATCCATTGTTTTCGTATAACACCCAGTGCTCCATGCAGTACGTGCCCTCCTTAATACCCATCACCGGGCTAACCAATCCCCCCTCCCCTCTCCCCTCTAAAACCCGGTTTGTCTCTCAGAGTCCATAGTCTCTCATGGTTCATCTCTCCCTCCAATTCCGCCCCCCTCATTTTTCCCTTCCTTCTCCTAATGTCCTCCATGCTATTCCTTATGTTCCACAAATAAGTGAAACCATATGATAATTGACTTTCTCTGCTTGACTTATTTCACTTAGCATAATCTCCTCCAGTCCCATCCATGTTGATGTCAAAGTTGGGTATTCATCCTTTCTGATGGCTGAGTAATATTCCATTGTATATATGGACCACATCTTCTTTATCCATTCATCTGTGGAAGGGCATCTTGGCTCTTTCCACAGTTTGGCTATTGCGGACATTGCTGCTATGAACATTGGGGTGCATGTGGCCCTTCTTTTCACTACATCTGTGTCTTTGGGGTAAATACCCAGAAGTGCAATTGCTGGGTCATAGGGTAGCTCTATTTTTAAATTTTTGAGGCACCTCCACACTGTTTTCCAAAGTGGCTGTACCACCTTGCATTCCCACCAACAGTGTAAGAGGGTTCCCCTTTCTCCACAACTTCTCCAACATTTGTGGTTTCTTTCCCTGTCCATTTTTGCCATTCTAACTGGTGTAAGGTGGTATCTCAATGTGGTTTTGATTTGAATTTCCCTGATGGCTAACGATGATGAACATCTTTTCATGTGTCTGTTAGCCATTTGTGTGTCTTCTTCAGAGAAGTGTCTTTTCATATCTTCTGCCGACTTTTTGACTTGATTATTTGTTTTTTGGGTGTTGAGTTTGAGAAGTTCTTTATAGATCTTGGATACCAGCCCTTTATCTGTAGTGTCATTTGCAAATATCTTCTCCCATTCTGTGGGTTTCCTCTTGTTTTGTTGAGTGTTTCTTTTGCTGTGCAGAAGCTTTTTATCTTGATGAAGTCCCAAAAGTTCATTTTTGCTTTTGTTTCGCTAGCTTTTGGAGATTTATCTAATTTAAAAATTTTTTTTTTAAGATTTTATTTATTTATTTATTTGAGAGAGAGAATGAGAGCACATGAGAGGGGGGAGGGTCAGAGGGAGAAGCAGGCTCCCCGCCAAGCAGGGAGCCCGATGCGGGACTCGATCCCGGGACTCCAGGATCATGACCCGAGCCGAAGGCAGTCGCCCAACCAACTGAGCCACCCAGGCGTCCCTGGAGATGTATCTTGAAAGAAGTTGCTCTGGGCGATGTCCAAGAGGTTACTGCCTATTTGGCAAATCCTAGGATTTGGATGGATTCCTGTCTCACATTGAGGTCTTTTGTCCACTTTGAGTTTATCTTTGTGAATGGGGTTAGAGAATGGTTGAGTTTCATTCTTCTGCATGTGGCTGTCCAATTTTCCCAGCACCATTTATTGAAGAGACTGTCTTTTTTCCATTGCATGTTTTTTCCTGCTTTGTCAAAGATTATTTGACCACAGATTTGAGGGTCCATACCTGGGTTCTCTCTTCTGTTCCATTGGTCTATATGTCTGTTTTTGTGCCAGTACCATGCTGTCTTGGTGATCACAACTTTGTAATATAGCTTGAAATCGGGCAATGTGATGCCCCCAGCTTTGTTTTTCTTTTTCAACATTTCCTTGGCGATTCGGGTCTTTTCTGATTCCATACAAATTTTAGGATCGTTTGTTCCAGCACTTTGAAAAATGTCATTGGAATTTTGCTTGGGATGGCGTTGAAGGTATCGATTGCTCTGGGTAGCATAGACATTTTAACAATGTTTATTCTTCCGATCCATGAGCATGGAATATTTTTTCATCTTTTTGTGTCTTCTTCAATTTCTTTCATGAGTGTTCTGTAGTTCCTAGAGTATAGATCCTTTACCTCTTTGGGTAGGTTTATTCCAAGGTATCTTATGGTTTTTGGTTCTATTGTAAATGGAATCGTTTCTCTAATTTCTCTTTCTACAGTTGCATTGTTAGTGTATAAGAAAGCACCTGATTTCTGTGCATTGATTTTGTATCCTGCCACATTACTGAATTGCTGTATGAGTTCTAGTAATTTGGGGGTGGAGTCTTTTGGGTTTTCCACATAAAGTGTCATGTCGTCTGCGAAAAGTGAGTTTGACTTCTTCTTTGCCAATTTGAATACCTTTTATTTCTTTTTGTTGTCTGATTGCTGTTGCTAGGACTTCTAGTACTATGTGAACAATAGTGGCGAGAGTGGGCATCCTTGACGTGTTCCTGATCTTAAGGGAAAGGCTCTCAGCTTTTCCCCATTGAGGATGATATTCGCTGTAGGTTTTTCATAGATGGATTTTATGAACTTGAGGAATGTTCCCTCTATCCCTATACTCTGGAGAGTTTTAATCAGGAAAGGATGTTGTATTTTGTCAAATGCTTTTTCTGCATCAGTCGAGAGGACCATATGGTTCTTCTCCCTCCTCTTATTAATGTGTTCTATCACATTGATTGATTTGCGAATGTTGAACCACCCTTGCATCCCAGAGATAAATCCCACTTGGTCGTGGTGGATGAACTTTTTAATGTGTTGTTGGATCCTATTAGCTAGGATTTTGTTGAGGATTTTGGAATCCATATTCGTCAGGGATATCGGTCTGAAATTCTCCTTTTTGATGGGGTCTTGGCCTGTTTTGGGGATTAAGGTAATGCTGGCCTCATAGAATGAGTTTGGAAGTTTTCCTTCTGTTTTCTATTTTTGAAACAGCTTCAATAGAAAAGGTATTATTTCTTCTTTAAATGTTTGGTAGAATTCCCCAGGGAATCCATCAGGCCCTGGACTCTTGTTTTTTGGGAGGTTTTTGATCACTGCTTCAATCTCGTTACTGGTTATTGGCCTATTCAGGTTGTCAGTTTCTTCCTATTTCAGTCTTGGCAGCTTATAGGTTTCCAGGAAGGCCTCCATTTCATCCAGATTGCTCAGTTTATTGGCATATAGTTGTTGATAATAATTTCTAATAATTGTTTCTATTTCCTTGGTGTTAGTCGTGATCTCTCCCCTTTCATTCATAATTTTATTAATTTGGGTCCTTTCTCTTTTCTTTTGGATAAGTCTGGCCAGTGGTTTATCGATCTTATTAATTCTTTCAGAGAACCAACTTCTAGATTTGTTGATTTGCTCTACTGTGTTTCTGGTTTCTTAATTCATTGATTTCTGCTCTAATTTTAATTATTTCTCTTCTAATGCGTGGCTTAGGCATCATTTGTTGCTTTTTTCTCTAGTTCTTTAAGGTGTAGAGTTAGTTGGTGGATTCGGGATTTTTCTATTTTTTTGAGTGAGGCTTGGATGGCTATGTATTTCCCGCTTAGGACCGCCTTTGCAGTATCCCATAGGTTTTGGACCGATGTGTTTTCATTCTCATTGACTTCCATGAATTGTTTAAGTTCTTCTTTGATTTCCTGGTTGACCCAAACATTGTTGAGCAAGTGGTCTTGAGCTTCCAAGTCTTTGAATTTCTGCCAAATTTTTTCTTGTGATTGAGTTCCAGTTTTAAAGCATTGTGGTCTGAGAATGTGCAGGGAATAATCTCAATCTTTTGATACCAGTTGAGACCTGATTTGTGACCCAGTATGTGGTCTATTCTGGAGAAAGTTCCATGTGCGCTCGAGAAGAATGAGTATTCTGTTGTTTTAGGGTGGAATGTTCTGTAAATATCTATGAGGTCTGTCTGGTCCAGTGTATCATTCAAAGCTCTTGTTTCCTTGTTGATTTTCTGCTTAGATGATCTGTCCATTGCTGAGAGTGGAGTATTGAGGTCTCCTACAATTAACGTATCATTATCAGTATGACTCTTTATTTTGGTTAACAGTTGGCTTATGTAGATGGCTGCTCCCATGTTGGGGGCATAGATATTTACAATTGTTAGATCTCCTTGTTGGATAGACCCTTTAAGAATGATATAGTGTCCTTCTGTGTCTCTAATTATAGAGTTTAGTTTAAAATCTAATTTGTCTGATATAAGAATTGCTACCCCAGCTTTCTTTTGAGGTCCGCTGGCATGGAAGATGGATCTCCATCCCTTCACTTTCAGTCTGGATGTATCTTTAGGTTCAAAGTGAGTCTCTTTTAGGCAGCATTTGGATGGGTCCTGCCTTTTTATCCAATCCGCAACCCTGTGCCATTTTATGGGAGCATTTAGACCATTCACGTTGAGAGTGATTATTGAAAGATATGAATTAATTGTCATCATGTTGTCTGTGAAGACGTTGTTTTTATAGATTGTCCCTGTAAATTTCTGTTGTATATCACTCTTGGGGTCTTTCTTCTTTTATAGAACCCCCCCTTAATATTTCTTGTAGGGCCAGCTTAGTGGTCACATATTCTTTCAGTTTCTGCTGGTCGTGGAAGCTCTGCATCTCTCCATCCATTCTAAATGACAGCCTTGCTGGATAAAGTATTCTTGGCTGCATGTTCTTCTCATTTAGTGCCCTGAATATGTCTTGCCAGGCCTTTCTGTCTTGCCAAGTCTCTGTGGATAGGTCTGATGTTATTCTCATGTTCCTCCCTCTGTACGTAAGGAATCTCTTCCCCCTAACTGCCCTTAAGATGGTTTCCTTGGTTCTAAGATTTGCAGGTTTTACTATTACATGCTGGAGTGTTGGCCTGTTTTCCTTGATCTTGGGAGGGGTCCTCTCTGTCTCTAGGACGCGAACGTTTGTTTCATTCTCCAGATTAGGGAAGTTTTCAGCTACGATTTGCTCAAATACATCTTCTAGTCCTCTCTCTCTCTCCACTCCCTCCGGGATTCCAATCATTCTGACATTGGAACGCTTCATGGTGTCACTTATTTCTCTGATTCTATTTTCATGGATTCTGAGTTGTTTTTCCTTGGCCTCCTCTTTTCCCTTTTTATCTATTATATTGTCTTGAGGTCGCTTATTCGTTCTTCTGCCTCAGTTACCCTAGCTGTTAGATTATCTAGATTGGATTGGATCTCAATGATAGCATTTTTAAGTTCTGCCAATTCAGCTTTCATTTCTGCCCTTTGAGACTCTATGTTGTCATTAATTGATTTCTCCATTCTAGCCATTGTCTTCACAATTGCTAGCCTGAATTCCATCTGACATCTTGGTTATATCTGCATCCATTTGTAAATCTGCAGCATAAGTCATAATCTCTGAGTCTTTTCTATTTTGGGGGCTCCTCCTCCTAGTCATTCTGTTGATGGATGTTTGATGGAATATATAGAGTCCAAATTATTGACCAGAACCCAAGCAAGATGCACCTGTTTTCTTGGGAACTTAGGGTTGCTGGCCTCTTGTTTTCCTAGTCTGTCTTATGCGGGAGGGGCCTGCCGCGCTGTTACTCAGGCAACCCTGTTTGGGCGGAGTTGCCCTGTGCCCCTGTGGTGGGGGATGGGCTCAGGGGGAATCAGTTTTTGGGGCTTTTGTTCTCTGGCGGTTTTCCCTGGCGGCTTTCCGCATCCCTTCAGCGAGTTAGAGCAGAAGAGACCGTTTCCAACCCTCTGCCTCAGAGCAGAGAGATCTCAGTCTGTTCTTCAGTGAGCTCTCCAGGCCACACCATCTCCATTTCTGTCAGGGCTGTTATAAACTGCAGCGTCCTGGGTTGTGCGCCCCTCCGCAGCGCTCCCAGTCCTGCCTCCAGATCAGGGCACGGCTCTGCCCTTTGTGCTTCTAAAACCACCAGCCGCTCCCAGTTCGCACGTGCGACCCCGCTCTCCCGGGGTTTCCGACCCGGGGGCTGCAGTTCGCAGGCATGACCCCGCTGCTCCGGGTTTCTGCCCCCGGGGGCTGCTCTAAAGTCCTTTCCCCACCGCTACCAGTCTGCGAGTCTGTGCCCCATCCGCAGTGTGCAAAGCTGTCGCTCACCAGCGGTGTAGGATCCCCACGGCCAGGCACCCTCCCGGTGCCGTTTATCCTCCGATATCTGCCCACAGCATCAGGGCTCCGCGCTTCGTACCTCAAAACCAACCGCCTGCGAATATTCTGCTTGTAGAGATCCAAATCTTCTTATATCTCAGGCTGGTTTCATGGGTGCTCAGAGTGGTCTGGTAGATATCCAGCTCAATTCCAGGGACCAGTTGAAATAGGGTCCCCTACTCCTCTGCCATCTTTCCTCCGACTGTTCTTCAATTTGATTATTAACCTAACTGCAAAGCCACAATCTGTGTTATAAAGTTTGGCTGCTGCTTTTGGTAACCATTTTGAACTCTGCTTTAAGGTAGCATTAAGTATGTGTCAAAGTAATCTGTGAAAGAATGGAGGAAAAATAGAGAAGAAATCTGACCTTAGAACAACGAAGGATTTTATAGTGACAAACGTGTGTTTTTATTATGTACATCGCAGGTGTGAGTATACAGTTCCTTTGCTCCCCCAGACCTGAGGAGCCTATTGAACATGTGACAGCATGTCTACAGGCCTTACACACCTTGCTAGACTCTCCTTATGCCCGAATCCATATTGCAGAAGATCAGGTACAGTCTATTTCTATAACAGATAATAAGTTGTACACTTTGTTTTCATATTTATCTTAAGATAATTTTCTCCCATATGAAATAAATATTATATAATAAGTATTCAGGATTTTTTACTTTATCTAAGACATTATAGTGAATGTTGGATGACTAGGCACAACCAGCATAGAAATAGTCAGTATATCTTTTTAGATGTGTTCCTCGGTAGTCAAGTAAAACTAAAAATTAAGGGATGCCTTCAATCCCAGTTAATGATTCTACTAATAAAGGCCTGAAGTAATTTATAAGGCTATTAAATAAATTATACCACTTTTGAATGATAAAGTTTTATCTCTCATTTAATGAAATTTTTTTTGCACTGGCTCAACTACTCCTCTAAGCAGTTTAATGAATTGCTTTTTCTAATTTCTGTATGTAATATTTAGAGGACTTTATTCATGTTACAGAATGAATCTACTGGTGGGTTTGTTATTCTTTTTAATTAGAAATTCTTTTCTTTTCATACTAAGAGCCATCTTTTTGGTCACCAGCACTACCATGAGGGGTAATTTTCCATAAAACACAAACGAACAGAGTTGCTATCATTCATTATGTCAAAATTAGGTTTGCACATGATGCTGACCAAAACCAAAATAAAACAAAGCATATGCTTTGTGATTACAAGATTCACTCACTGATGAACTCTTCTTGTACCCCAGCCTTGCAGCCTGAAGCTGTTCCTCAGCTAAACTACAGATTACTACAAGAAACTTCTGGTTTTTATAAAATTTGAAATTTAATCTGTGAATGAAGAGAGAATACTGTGTTTACACTCGCTCATTTTGGTTTTAACATAATACATCCCACACCCATCTACCTAGCTTTTTTTTGAACCCAATATTGTTTTGTTTATCCAAGCACTGCTTTACACTTGGATGGATTATTATTTTTTTTCCTGAGTTGGATTCTATAATTTCAAAATCAGCAGAGTATACTGACTCAAAAATTGTATTCATTCACCCAACAACTTTTACTCTGTGCCTGTCCTGCATCAGACACAGTATGAGGCTATAGATAGCAAAAGCTGTCTCCCTGCTCCTGGATCAGGAGATCAGGATGGTATGACAAGTGCTGAGCTAGTGTATGTAAAGCTATGAGTAAAATAGAGGGGAGGAGCCCTGACATTATCAAGGAAGGTAAGGAATGGCTTCTCAGAGGAGATGATGGTTGGAGTAAATCTTAAAAGAGGAATTAGTGAGGCAGCACAAGAGGGATGGGTTTTCCTCTCTGGGAGAAAAGCAAATCCCAAGACAGGGAGGCATGAGAGAACATGACAAGTTCAAGGACACTACTCTCATTTGCTTTGGCTGAGACAAATGGAGCACGTGGGGGTTGTTAGGAGATGAGGCTGCACAACAGGGAAAAGGCCAAATAATAAAGATTCCTGTATGGCATGTTAAAGGGTTTAAAATCGGTCTTAAAAGTCATAAGGAATCATTAAAAATGTTAAAATAGAGGAATAACCTGGTTCAACTTGTATTTCAGAACATGATATATATAGATTTGATCACTTTTATCGACCTTGTGAGATTGGTTGATAAGAGATGACAAGGGAGGCAGGGAGTCCAGTTAAGAGGCTCTTCTCATTTTATTTCCAGAGAAATAGCGAGTTACACTGGCTTAGGGAAACTGAATAAAGGAAGAAAAAAAGAGGGCCGGGACTGGAACGTGAGAGTATATTACAAAAAGTAAAAAAGGATGGAGATGAGGAAAGTAAGTCAGCACCGGAGACTACTAGAAAGGTAGGAGGAGAACTGAGAGAACAGAGTTACAAGGGCAAGGGAGAGTTTGAAGGATAGACAACAGTCTCAAAAGAACCAGAATCCAGTATATTAGGGCAAGAGAGAGTCCAGGGAAGGTTACTAGTGACCTCAGACAGAGCATTTTCTTAGGTGGGCAGAAGCCAGATTGTGGAAGAGTGAGGAGTGAATGAGGGGTGAGGGAACTGGAAGCATTGGGCTGGGACCAGAGAAAGCACAATAGAGATAGAGGACATGGAGGCAGAGAGAAGGATCTGAGAGGATTTGGAAGGGGGGTGGGAATTAGACAGGAAAGACCTGAGTGTTTTCCTTATGCTGGGAGAGGAACCTACCTAGAGAGAGAAGCTGAAGACATATGGAATACAATTGAGGTCCTTGAAGAATCCTTGGGAGGTCAAATAGGATAGGACAGGAAGCAAATAAGGAAAGATCAATCAACCTTGGGTAGAGTCTGGACACTTGATCTTAAGGAGAAAGGTAAAGGTGGCTTTGGTTATAGTTAAGTTTTTTTCTTCCTCTTTGAAATTTGAGGCAGGTTCATTGGATGGGTTTGAGTGGAAGACTGAAAGAGGCTTAAAGTGAGTGGTGAAAGTTTGTAAGAGTTGCTGAGATGAATGAGAGAGGGACTTATTGGAAGTGCCTAGTATCCACAGTAATTTGTTGGCTGAAAATGTGTTGGAATACAATATGACCATTTCTCAAGATTGTTCTAATGTTCTTACTTGTTACACAGTCATACATATTAATTTTACCTACCAAATAGATTTATTTTACATGCATATTTTCTTAGATTGTAATAATGTAAATGTATCCTTTGAAATTAAGATTAATTAAATTTACTTGTATTAATTTATAATAGCTGATCGGTGTTGAGTTGCTAAGTGTTTTGCACCGCCTCCTGTTGACCTGGAACCCACCATCTGTTCAGCTGCTGGTTACTGGAGTTGTACAGCAGATAGTAAGAGCTGCTCAGGATTATTTGCAAGAAAAAAGAAACACTCTAAGTAAGTACTAGAAATTGTGCTAACTTGGAAGTAGATCTTATTTGTACTCTAACTTTTTAAGTGTCAATGCCAGGAAGTTTTTAATAAAAAATGTAGTCATAGATGTAGAAGATTTGCAATTGATTTTGCTTTCATTAGAAAGAACCAAAGGAGAGGTGCCTGAGTGGTGCAGTCGGTTAAGCATCTGACTCTTGGTTTCAGCTCAGGTCATGATCTCAGGGTCGTGGGATTGAGCCCTGTGTCAGGCTCCACGCTCATTGTGGAGTCTGCTTGAGAGTCTCTCTCTCTCCCTCTGCCCCTCCCACTTGTGCTCTCTCTCTCTAAAATAAATAAACAAATCTTAAAAAAAAAGAAAGAAAGAACCAAATGAAATTGCTGGTAGTCAACTATTTTTCACCTTCAAAAGTGTCATCTTCATATGGTTCAACCTAACATATATGTTCCTCGTAATATGAAATATGTTCCTAATAAAAATACCTAATAAAAATTTTTTGAAGTAAAAAATGGGTTATCCTTTACTTTTAAGGAGAGGTCAATAAACAAAATTCTAGCAAGGCAGAGAATCATTCTGAGAAAGACATGTGTTATCAGTTAGATATTCAGTTGTAAATTCTTTTAAAAGAATTTCCCGGGGTGCCTGGGTGGCTCAGTCATTAGGCGTGTGCCTTCGGCTCAGGTCATGATCCCAGGGTCCTGGGATCGAGCCCCACATCAGGCTCCCTGCTCGGCGGGAAGCCGGCTTCTCCCTCTCCCACTCCCCCTGCTTGTGTTCCCTCTCTCGCTGTGCCTCTCTCTGTCAAATAAATAAATAAAATCTTAAAAAAAAAAAAAAAAGAGTTTCCCAAATACATTTACTGTGTAGTTTTATCTACTCTGTTCTATTACTTTTTTTTTGTTTCTGGAAATTTTACCAAATTTTCTTTCCCTCAAGATGAAGATGATATGGAAAAAGAGTCATGTCCTATAGTAGGAGAAGGCGGTGACAGCGGTGGTCTTGTTCCTGGAAAATCTCTTGTGTTTGCAACTATGGAGCTGTTGATGTTCATTTTAGTACGGCATATGCCGCATCTCAGTACCAAGATGTCGGATTCACCCAGTCACATAGCCACCAAAACTCGACTGTCAGAAGAAAGTGCTCGTTTGGTGGCAGCCACAGTTACCATACTCTCTGACTTACCATCCCTTTGTTCGCCTGCTGGTACGATATTAATCACTATTCGGAAATGCATTCTATTAAAATAGACAAAGATGAGCTTGCCTTTGATTTCAACTGCTATTATGAACTTATTTTCCTCTTAAATAAGTATGGAAGGAGAAGTTAGTCTTTTATGGTGGGTTGACCTTTAGGAGACTATGAAGATTAAGGATTTAAAAAACCCAAAACTTAAGATGTTCTTCAGATACATTTCAGACAAACTTCAGCAAGGAGATAGAACCACAGTTTGAGGCAAGGCACTGAACATTAGCAGACAGGCATATGGTGGGATAACTAAACCTGTTAGTTTCTGATCTGGTTGCCACTCTTGAGTAACTGACAAACTGAAAAACGTCAGATGAGTGTGACCACCATCTCTTAGGAGGAGCTAAAGAAATTATAGCTGCAAAGATGATAGTTGAATGAAGATACCTGAAAAGTACTGGATGGAAACATAGACTTTCCCTCTATTTATCTGGAAGGGAGAAATAGTATGAGTAGTATAAAGGTAAATTTCAGCCCAACACAAGCCTATAGATGTGAAAATAATGAGTTCTCCGTTGCTGGAGCTTTGCAGGCCAAGCAGAATGGCAGCCTGAGAAAGTTTTGAGTGTTTTCCATGAAGTGGGAGGTTGGATTCGATGACCTTAAAGTTCTTTCGGCTGCAAATTCCAGTGTTTTTTCCATTTCTTCTTTGCTTACCCATATAGTCTTTTCATTGTTTTTCCCGGCTTGGTTAAAGATGACTTGAGTACGCTGAAGATTGATTACATGTCTTAGAATTGCTACCAGATTCATCAGGTTGCTCAGACAGTTATCAAAGTATATGGTAGTGCTTCCCTTCCATTTTTCTATCTTCTTTTCTCATTTTCATTTTGAAAGGCACAATGTATTAAATAGGTGAAATATTGGAAATAATAAAACAAGGCTAGTTGGAAAATATTCTGTCTTCTTTAATATACCTTGCCACTTTCTCACTTTCCTTTTCCAAACATTGAATTATAGTAGTAGTAATGCAGTAAATTTTGCATAACAACAAGGGAAAAAATAATATTAAACCACAATCAATTGTAAAAACAATTGAAAGAACTGTAATATGAGAACTGAGTAGTTATGAGGTAATCTGATTTGTTTTCAATTCAGGGTGTATGACAATCCTGCCCACGATTCTGTTTTTAATTGCAAGAGTATTGAAAGACACAGCGATAAAGTCTGCAGATAATCAGGTTCCTCCACCAGTCAGCGCAGCGCTTCAAGGGATCAAAAGCATCGTGACACTCTCAATGGCCAAGACTGAGGACACTCAGAAACAGTGGACAGCTCTAATTCGTAGCACTCTCGCATGCATCCTGGAATATTCTCAACCAGGTAACCTAATCAGGGCTTCAAATCCGTAATCTGTTTGTCAATAACCAATTGAATGAGCTTGTCAGAAAAGTGCTTTATAACACCAAGTCGACTCAGAAAGGTGTTTTAGTCACACCTTGCAGATAGGAACTTTAGTACCCCTTTCTGGATATTGACTGTAAATGTCTTTGTCTTAGCACTTAAATACATGTTGGAGGCTCTCCCCCCAAAAAAGGACAGAAAATTTCAGAAAATATACTCAGAATCAAATTGATATGTGTTAATATATTTGTTTGCTTCATATGTTTTCTTTTTAATAAAAATAATAAAATAGGAAAGTTGAAGTATCTGTCACCACCCCAGCTTATCCTCAAATGAAACCGCAGTCTTGATTTTGATGTTTCATTATATATGTAAATAAATATACTTTCTGTATTAGTAAATATAGGTCTATATTAATAAATAATAAAATACATGTATATATTAACAAATTTATATATGAATTCTATATAGACTGAGATAAATAACCATGAGCAATATATAGTATTTCTTTTGTGTTTTTAAATTTACATAAGTAATGTCATAGTATATCATTCTACCTTTACACTCTCAAGAATAAGGTTTTTTTGAGCTATTAATGTGTACATATAAAACTCTCATTTATTCCTTTTAACCTCTATGTCATTTCCATTACATGAATTTTTCAGTTATTATTCATTCGCTTGTCAATTGATATTTCCACTTTTTCTGATTTTTTCCCCCATTATAAAAATTGCTGCTATGAAAATCCTTATAAATTCTTCATGCATTTGTACTATGAGATTTTCTAGGGTACACCCCTAGAAGCGGAATTGATGGCACATTTTAATTTTACCAGACATGGCCAAATTGCTCTCCAGAGTAGCCATATGAATTTACACACCCACCAGCAGTGTATGATAATCTCTGTTTCTCCATGTCCTCAACAATAGTTCGTATTTCAGACTTTTAAATTTTGCCATCTGATGGGTAAAATGTACTATCTTATTGTTTTAATTTGCATTTCTCATTTTCCTAGTGAGTATAAGCATTTTTCATGCTTGTGTTTTATTTGGGGGAAGTGCTTATTCACATTTTTGTCCATTTTTCTTCTGTGTTTGACTTTTTCTTTCATTGTATTTCCGTTGTAAAGAAAATGTCAGAGGACTGAAAACAAAGAATAATAATTAAAGATTTGCCATGTCACCTATCACCTATTAAAACATGTGCACTCTAAGACTATGGAGCAGGTCCATGAATCAGGAGATAGGGCAATGAAACACACAAATTACTTAAAACAGACATTCATCCACATGAGAATATAATACATGATAAAAGCACGTTCATTATTCTTCAGATGGTTTGTGTCAGCTGTTTGAGAACCAGTTCCAGTTAGGCCCTCACCTCATATCATGACTCAAAAAAAAAAAAAAACCCAGAGAAATTAAAATGGTAATGTATAATTTTAAAAATAGTTAAAGAAAATACATGTAAAATTTTAATGTAAGACTGGCAAAGGAGTATGTAAGTGTAAGAATCGAAAATATCAATGTATTAATTAGGCTATGTAGAAATAAACTTCTACCTGTCAAAACATCTTACATTAAAAGGTAGCTAAAAAAAAAGACAGCTGAAAAATTGACAACAGTATTTATGCCAGTGTTAATATCATTCATACACAAAGAAGTCTTAAAGATAAACGTTTAACACCCAATAGAAGAAAGAGGAAAGGACACACATTGGTAAAAAGGAGATAGAGATGACCTCCACACATATAAAAAAGTCAGCCACATTATTATTTAAGCAAAGAAATACAAACAAAAACAAAGTAATATAAAACTTTTTCTTGTAAAATTGATTTTTTTTTTTTAAAGATTTTATTTATTTATTTGACAGAGACACAGCGAGAGAGGGAACACAAGCAGGGGGAGTGGAAGAGGGAGAAGCCGGCTTCCCGCCAAGCAGGGAGCCTGATGCGGGGCTCGATCCCAGGACCCTGGGATCATGACCTGAGCCGAAGGCAGACGCTTAACGACTGAGCCACCCAGGCGCCCCAAAATTGATTTTTTTTTTAATGTGACTGTACAGTTGGAATTGTTACCAAGAGAACATTTTCATACTTCGCTGAAGGACGTTTAAAAATGGTTTAAACTTTCAGGGAATCAATTCTACAGAATGTACAAAGAGCCTTGAAGGATTCATTATGTTCAAGGTTATTTATCACAGTCTGTTTTACAATAATGAAAATATGTGATAAATAAAACTACCTGGCAGTGGGAAAAATTATAAAATATAAGACTATATATTAATTTGGGTTACATATCCATTACACTGATTAAAAATCATATTTGTAACTACCTATAAAAAAAACTACCCCAGACCAGAAGAAATTCAACCAGAACCTAAAAATTAAACTGTCACAAGACTCCTGGATGGCTCAGTCTGTTGAGCATCCAACTCTTGGTTTGGCTCAGGTCATGATCTCAGGATCTTTAAATGGACACCTGGATCAGGCTCCACACTCAGTGTGGAGTCTGCTTGAGATTCTCTCCCTTCCTCTCCCTTCCCCTCTGCTTCTCCCCCTGTCCTCATGTGCAAGCACACACTGTCTCTCAAATAAATAAATAAATAAATAAATAAATAAATAAATAAATAAATAAATAAATAAAATCTTTAGAAATTAAACTGTCACTGGATGGTAGAATTACAGATTTTATTTTCTTCCCTTGACCATTTTTATATTGTTAAACAATGACCATGTGTTATTTTTATTATCTGAATTTTTTAAATAATTATTTGGAAGAGAAAACCTTAGTTTTATTAATGCTGCTGAAACTATTTTAGCTTTATCATGAGTTAATGTTTTGCTTTTTAAAGTAGGTTTTTAACAAACTAAAGAAATGTTAAATGCCATATTTATATATGTATGTATATGTATATGTGTGTAAATAGGTAAATAGATATGAATAACAAGATAAAGAAATAGTTAAGAATTTAAGAATATAAATATTGTTTTAATTCTCATGGGGCAGTTCCATACTCAATAATCATACATTTTTCCAATTGTCAGTTATATAGGAAGGTTTTGATATTTTATCAGTCTAGTTCATTAAAACTAAGTTAATTTAAAGGTCTGATAAGAAAATTGACTTGCCTAAGATATTCTGTCCAGAACTGAATTCTCAGGAGACAGTATGAAGTAGGGATCAAGGCCACAGGTATTATTTGTATAGTATTTGTAAGCAAAGCAAGCAGAATCCCTTGCTTTACAAGCAAAGTTTTATAATAGGGAATTTTTGTTTAGGAAATCATATTTCCTAGTATGAAATCTGAGACTTCCACTTAGAAAAAATGTGCATGTATGTGTACGTGAACACAGGCACATGTATATAAATCTCCTTGGAGATAGTGTACACTCTTAAGATTGGTGCCATTTTCTTTCATTTTTAAACAATTTTCAATTTTGAAATAGATTTCAAACTTTTTAAAAAGTGAACTACAGTATACCCTTCTAGATTCACCAGCTGTTAACATTTTGCCACGTTTTATTACTCCATAATCCGCATGTTATTGTTAATGTCATTGCTAATTTTGCTGAGCCCTTTGAAAATACACTGAAGTCATCATGACTCTTCACTACTAAATGCTTCATGGATGTCCTTTGAACGAGAACATTCTCTACATAACCACAGAAGAATTATCAAATGTAGGCAATTTAACATCAATACTACGCTATTATTGTTCAGATGCAAATTTTACCAATTGTCCTAATAATGACTTTAATAGAACTTTTTTCTTTTTATTCAGGATACAGTCCAGGATCATGCGTTGTACTTAGTTGTCTTAATACTTTAGTCTTCTGGGCGCCTGGGTGGCTCAGTTGGTTAAGCGACTGCCTTCGGCTCAGGTCATGATCCCAGAGTCCTGGGATCGAGTCCCGCATCGGGCTCCCGGCTCAGCGGGAAGCCTGCTTCTCCCTCTTCCACTCCCCCTGCTTGTGTTCCTGCTCTCACTGTCTCTGTCTCTGTCAAATAAATAAATAAAATCTTTTTAAAAAATTAATTAATTAATTAATTAATTAATACTTTAGTCTTCTTTAGTCTGAGGCAGTATCTCAGCTTTTCTTTTTTAATCTTTCATGATACTAGTGTTTTTATAAAAATGCAGACATCTATTTTATAGATTGGTTTTCAATTTGGAATTACATGGTTTTTTTTCTCTTGGTTAGATTCAGGTTATGCTTTTTTGGCAGGAATACTATATGAGTATTGTTATGTCTTTCTCCATGCATCATGTAAGGAGGCATATAATGTTGCTTCATCCCATTAATGGGAATGTTAACTTTAATAACTTGATTAAGATGGTGTCTGCCATATTTCTCCACTATAAAATTGATGTTTTCCCCTTTTACAATTAATAAGGAATTTGTGGGGAGATAATTTGAAACTCTGTCAATTGTCTGTTTCCCATCAAGCTTTCACCCAATGGTTTTTGGGGTTTTTTGTTTGTTTTTTAAGTAAACCCTACTCCCCAGCATGAGGCTTGAACTCATGACCCTGACATTGAGTCGTAGGCTCCACTGACTGAGCCAGTCAGGCACCCCATACCCAGTGGTTTTAACATCTGTTGTACCTGAACCAGTTATTACTGTGATATCAAAATGATAATTTTCTAACTTCTGGATTAATTTTCTTCCTTTTACATTTATTACTAGCATTTCACGGAAAGAGCTTTTTCTTTGCCCTCATTTTTTATTTTCTTATGTGTTTATTGTTTATTACTATCAGTACAGACTTATGATCCTTTTTTTAATTCAGTGGGTCCATTATTATCATTTTGACATATCCCCATTATTTCTTGAGCACATTTTTACTTTCTTGCACCAAAGATATAGCAGACTTACCTTGTATTTTTCCTGTTGGTGCTCTGGAATCCATCACTTCTCCAAAATAGCTCTGGTTTCTTTTAGTAGAAAATGGTATTTAAATGGTGAATCTTAAAGTCACAATTTTATTTTATTTTATTTTATTTTATTTTAATTTACTTATTTGACAGAGAGAGACACAGCGAGAGAGGGAATACAAGCAGGGGGAGTGGGAGAGGGAGAAGAAGGCTTGCCACTGAGCAGGGAGCCTGATGCGGGGCTTGATCCCTGGACCTTGGGATCATGACCTGAGCCGAAGGCAGATGTTAAAGTCACAATTTTAAAATAAAGTGTTAATTTTCCAACAAAAAATTGCTTACAGTGTCACAAACTCTGAGTTAGAAATTGTTTTCATTTCGCCTACGATAATATTTCTACTATAGAGTTCTCGGGTTTTTAACAGGTGTGACTTAGATTATTGTAGATTGGCTAAATCCTTCAAATTTTACATCTCTTTTTTTCTTTATGTTAAGTTAACAGGCTTCTTTTTGACTGTTATTCTTAGCCCATTCTATTTTATGCCAGTACCTTAATTATTAGATAATGTTAGCATATAAATATATATGTTCATAATCCTGATAAATTACTGATTATCATTGAGTATTTGCAGTTTCCAAATTAGTCCAAATTCATACTTAAAGAATATTAGTAAGTTCAGCTGTGGAAGAAATGATAAAGACAAAATAGTTTAGGTCTCTTATTTTATATATTTAATAGTAGTTTTCTTTAGAATAAATATAGATATTTCCTGTATTTCTAATTACATACTATATTTCCATTAGGTTGTATTTATTCCCAAATAAATGATTGTAATAGAAGTTCTTTAAAGTTATAAGAATACCATCTTCAAGAAATTGTGCAAGATTTTTTTTATTATGTTTGTGTAAAATGTATAGGTTTTATATTTACTGAATAGAAAGGTGTTATCACTAAGAAAGTCTACTCTGGATTTTTAAATTACTTAGAATATCTTATAATCACTTAACTTTGTTGGAAGGAAAGAATTTGGAAATTTTTGATCCATCTAAACTACAAAGAAGTTACATAAATTTTAAGTAATTTTATATTATTGTGTTATCTTTCATTCAAATTTGCTTTCCCTTGTAGAGTTCTTGTTAGGATTTATGCCTGGATTTTTTTCAGTTAATATTGTACCATCCAGAAAAACAAGGAAAAAAGACTTCAATACAGGACTTACGATAAACTCTCCCTGTTTCCTTGTAGTAGAGTTCTGTTCATAAAGTTGTTTATGGATTGTATTAGATTGAGACACACACTGTTATAAATGTCATTGGGGGAGAGAGGGTTATTGTTCAAGATTGGAATTCCAAAACATGTTGGAAACAGCACATTGCTTTCATTTTTCATATATTTTATTTCACATATTTTAATATTATTCATCTATTTCAGAAGATTCCATGCCTATGCCTGATGAAGTAAGCATGCTAACAGCAATTGCACTCTTCCTGTGGTCTGCTAGTAGTGAAATAATAGGAGTCCAGTCATTACAGAATGGCTGCATGAACAGATTTAAAAATGCACTGAATTCATGTGACCCATGGGTAAGTTCCACTTAAACACAGAGGTAAACATTTCACTTTATCAGTGAAATTTCAGATTGATTCATTAAAATGGGTGATGCATCACATGAAAACCTAAATATTTGTTATATATGGCTTTTAAATGGAAAAGCTGGAAAAGATCACTCAGTTTAAGGACTAGGATACACATACATATGTGTATTTACACATGCAAAAAATTCTCCAATATCTAAAATATTTGATTAACCCTGGCTTATAATGGTAGAGATTTTACATGAGTCTATGTTTATATTTTTCACTGCTTACTTAATGGAACCAAAAGCATTAAAGAATAAATTTATATTAATACATATTTTGATGAACCTATTGGAAGCCAGTTTTTCTAGAAAATAAGTTTTTTTGGCTTCACAATGTCAAAGTATAAACTAATGATTCTCAAACCTGCTGCACATCAGAAAAAAATCATCTTAGTAACATGATTCCTAGACTCTGCTACTGTCTTCCTCAATCATATGTCTGTATTTTGAAAACATTGCCCAAGTATTATGTCCAGCAAGGTCTGGCAGCTTCTCTTCTACCAAAGTGTTGAAACAGCTTTATTCCACTATTGTCCTATATGGTGATGGGCCTGCCTTTTATTCTTCCTTCCTTCCTTTTTTTTTTTTTTTAATGTTACAATGAAGTCTTTTTAAGCTAAAGTGGAACCAATGAGATTTTACTTTCTAGGCCTGGAAAACTTAAATTGGCATAAGCAGTCATTTCCAGAGAATTCAAATGAATTTGAGTTGTCTATTTAGTGTATTTTTATAGCATTGTTTGACATCCTTTAGATATTAGCCTTCCTTTTTAAGTATGTTAGGCTAAAGTGGAAGGGACAATTGTCAAGCAAAGAAAAAATTAAAAACATAAATTGGAATTCCTGATTTATAGCTTCTTCCACACTATAGAAATACATAAATTATATAAGCTTGGTAATTTGGCAGTTACCATATAAGGAATATTTATTTAATTAATGTCTTTTCAGTTAGTTTTTTTTAATTAGCTTATTGGAAGTTTCGTTATTCTAACTTTATTTCTATAAAGAGAAAATGGCATTAATTCATCCCACATTTTTATTTTCATTGTGCAGTATCACATCTTTTCAGCATATATTAAGTTGCAATGTGATTGTACAGCAAATGAGAACTATCACACATGTTAATTAATACAATTATTTTCTAATATAGGTTCAAGCCAAATGTTACCAGCTTCTCCTCTCAGTCTTCCAACATTCCAATCGTGCCCTTTCAACTCCGTATATCCATTCCTTAGCTCCAATAGTGGTTGAAAAGCTGAAGGCTGTTGAAAGAAACAGACCAGCCAGTAGCACAGAACTTTTAGCTGTTCAAGAAGGAATCAAAGTTCTGGAAACATTAGTTGCTCTTGGGGAAGAACAGAACAGTAAGTATTCTTAGAAAAAGCCAATAGTCCAAAATGAAGAACTATATTTTATATACATATGTATATCTATCTTACTTGATATTGGACACAAGCCATTGCAACAGTAAGTTTACTAAGGAGTGGTTACTATCTGAAAGCTTAATATTTTGGTCATGCTACTAACATAATGTATTGAGTTTATTTATACTCATTTTCTTATGAGCGAGAGGTTAAAATAAATTACTGATGGCCTTTCAACACATTGGTCTTTTTTTCTAGGAATGTACTCTTTAAGAACTAGGAAAAATGTGGATATTTAATAGGTTTAAAAAGTAATTTATTATGGTGTTCATAACAGAAGTACAGAAGCTTTATAACAAATAGGATTGGATTAGTATTAATACCAAACATCATTTTAAAATACCTCCAATTTTGAAATTTAAAAATTATTTTTATTTAATGAAAAGCTACCAGATACATGCATTTAATCAGAGACTTACACAGCTTAATACCTATTCCTCTTTATCCCTTGATTTCATCACAATCTAAAATTTGTTTTTAGAAATATGACTTTTAATTGTTGCAGAAAGACTATACTTTTTAAGCTAGTACCTTATGATTGAACATTAAGTGTTCAGGTCATAAATAACCGAGATGAGTATCCTTATACAGATATCTTTGCACATATTTTTTATTATATCTATCAGATAATTCCTTAATGTGAAATTACTGGGGGTTGAAAGGAATGTACATTTTTAAGGCTTTTAATATATATTGCCAGATTACTTTCAGATAACAATTACATCCATTTTTTTCTATTGTAAGTTTTTTCTTCTTCCTTTGAAAAAAATTTTACAGGAAATTGGAAAGGTAGTAGAGACATTGAAAAAGTTATTGTAAGAGCTTCACTATAAAATAATAATCCAGGGGTGCTTGGGTGGTGTCTGACTCTTGGTTTTGGCTCCATTGGTGGTCTCAGGTCCTGAGATTGAACCCTGAGTCGGGCTCGGTGCTCTGTGCTTGGAGTCTGCTTGTCCCTCTCCCTCCCCGTCTGCTCTTCCCCCCCAACACACACGCACATGCACACATGCTCATGCTCTCTCTCTCAAATAAATAAATAAATAAAATCTCCAAAAAAAAATAATAATAATCCAGAACTATAATAGTGGAAAAGGAGAAATGCAGAGGTGATTGTGAAAAAAAATTGATCTGATTTGATGAGTGACTAGTTACAGGGAGCAAGAGAAAGAGAAGAGCCAAACATAACTGTGTTACCTGGAAGAAGCATGGAAACAGTGTCAGATTGGAAATGTCAGGAAGAAGAACTGTTTAGGAGTTGATAGATTTAGTTGAAATTAGATATTAATAGATTATTTGGATAGAAATGTTGTGACTGACATCATGGCCTATGTTTGTGACCATGATGGCCAAAACCAAAGGTAAATGGTGGCCATCACATTATATCATATATGTTCATTCATTTATTCATTGATTTGATGTTATCTTCCTGATGAATGCCATCATATCCCATTATGAGGACTCATTTACCTTTGGTTTTTGCATGCATTCAGCCTTAGGTTTATCTTAAATTTTTTTAAATGCCAATTTTACTGTACCTTAGAAGTCTTCCTATAATTCAAAACATGTGTTATCTCAGTGAAGCAGTCTATTAAAAAATGAAGAAACCATGATAATGCTGATATATCTAACACTTAAAACTGTAATATATAGTTATATAAAATATAGTAATGTAATTCCCAGGGGGTAAATTTTCAGCTTTTAAAATTGTTTTATCACTCACCTTTCTTCACATCAGTTACAAATGCTAATTTTTTGTTTTTAACTTTATAGTATCCATTACAGAAATAGGCAATGAATGTTTTTTCACCCAACATGACCAGAGTTATAAGCTAAAGACATTGGAATTATGTTTGAGTCTTAATTCTTGTTCATCATCTTTATTCAATCTGTTACTCAAAACTTGTCCTTTTTTTGAAACTTCTCTGGGATTCAAGAGAACCTTGCTTCCTATTCTTATATCTAATCATCTCATAACTAAATAGCTATAATAATTTCCTAACAGATATTCTCCATCAATTTTACCTGTCCTTTGTTTAAGAATTGTGAGTAGTGGAGCGCCTGGGTGGCTCAGTGGGTTAAGCGTTTGCCTTCAGCTCAGGTCGTGATCCAGGGTCCTGGGATTGAGCCCCATGTCAGGCTCCCAGCTCAGCGGGGAGTCTGCTTCTCCCTCTCTCTCTGCCCCTCTCCTCCACTCATGCTCTCTCTCTGGCATGGCAGCTCTCTCTCTCTCAAATAAATAAATAAAATCTTAAGGAAAAAAAAAAAAGAACTGTGAGTTGTTTCCTCTTGCATTACTGCATCAAGTCTGAACATCCTTGCTCAGTTCTCCAAACATTTATTCTGCTTCCCAATGTGTACCCACTACCCTGACTGGTCCAATTTTCTCACGCAGCTTACTTTAACCTCTGTACAGTCTTCAGTCTGTTTTCCCTCTCCTCAGGTATGTTTCTTCCCCTCATTTCTTCTTACACAAACGGATTTAACCTGCATCAGATCTCATTTCTTCAAGAAATGTTGCCCACTCTGGTCTTTCCCTTCATACAATTTCTTTGGCAATTATAATCAACCTTATTCTATGGCTTTGTGGTTTTAAGATAATCACTAAAACTATAAAATCCTAAAGTATTCTTCCACTTTATGAGGCTTTTGAGGAACTCTGTCTCAAATGCTCACCATACTTTTTTTTTTTTTTTAAGATTTTATTTATTTATTTGACAGAGAGAGATACAGCAAGAGAGGGAACACAAGCAGGGGGAGTGGGAGGGGGAGAAGCAGGCCTCCCGCTGAGCGGGGAGCCCGATGCGGGGCTCGATCCCGGGACCCTGGGACCACGACCTGAGCCGAAGGCAGATGCTTAACGACTGAGCCACCCAGGTGCCCCTCACCATATGTTTTTAACACTTAGTTCTCTAATTGTTTAATGTGCTGGATACCCTTTTCAACTAGGCAGTAACAGCTTTACGTAGAGATGAATTATATATTTCCTAAAATTCTTAGCACATTTCTAGATACTTGATGAGTACTTAAATAATTTATAAAATATTTTTTCCAGTTAATTAACTGTTAAAAGCAAAACCTTGCTTTTCTACCTGATGTTGAAAACCTTGTCTGCTTTAGTATGCACAGTGTACTGAAGATGATTTCATATTTATTTGATAATTCATTATTATATTTGCTATGGAAGCTCTTATTATACAGTACTGTTATAATTCTGTGTGAGGGAAATTGAGCTAAATCTAGCTAATTTGAAGATTCTTGGGACTTTTAAAATATCAGTTTGCTGCCTTCTTTCTTCTGAAACTTTGTCTTGGAAAAAAAATCCAACTGATAAAAACTTCTGAGTGGTTTTCAAGGCAAAGGGTGTTTGTGTTTGTTCATTCATTCAACAAATAGTTATTGAGTGCCTACTATGTACTAGGTATGTTCTAGTCCTGAAATAAACACAAAGATCCCTGCTCTCCTAGAGCTTACATTGTAGCGCAAAAACAGAGACAGTGAACACCCTCCCCCCCTTGGGTATGTCTGTATCTATTTTATATATAAATAAAAAATTTTGTATAGATAAACATTGTGTACCTATATCTATATAATTTTATGTAGAGGTGAAAATGGATATAACTATATTAATTTTGGATGTAGATATAATAGATGCTGAATTAGGTAGGTGCTATGGAGAAAAAAATACAGTACGGAAAGAAGATGTTCAGGGCCAGAATGGGATTAGGGTTCTGGAAAGGTCTCATGATTATTATCATTGTCTTTCTTGACGTCAGTGAGTGTTGTATTCCACATTCTGTATCAGATGCTTCCTGCTCCCCCTACGACCTTGGCTACTGTCACTCTACAAAAATTAACAAATTAAAAGTGGAAAATACATGATTCTCAATGTTGATTATCAGATACATATGTATATATGATCACATTTTTTTAAGAAAAATGCCAGCTTAAATGAAATTTATATTCCAGGATGGAATTGTTAATATGGCAAGACAGACTAGTAAATGGGGTTAAGCTTCCAAATAAATCTTTGTTTAAGGGCTTAGAATTTATGTCAACCACAGGTTCTTGGTTTTTTTTAGCCCTACACTCTACATATTTGCTTCTTTTTGAGATATTTTTCCCTCACTTACTGTGGGTTTGGGGGGATAATGAAATGGAAAAGAGTTATATTTCTATTTTAAAAAGAAGGAAATACCTAGTTTTAGTTAAATAATAGTAAATGGATGCTGTTCAGGTTTCTGTTTCCTACTCTAACCTCCCTATTCTGAAATACCCTTAAAAATGTCATGATCTTACTCTCAGAATACATTCCGCCAGATGGCAGGTGTAAGGTACTTATTCCTTTTTACCCTTTTAGCCAGTATTTTTTTTACCTTTTTTTTTTTTAAGTAGGCTCCACGCCCAGCATGGAGCCCAACGGGGGCTTGAACTCACAACCCTGAGATCAGCACCTGAGCTGAGATCAAGAGTTGGACACTTAACCGACTGAGCCCCCCAGGTGTCCCTAGCCAGTATTTTTTTTTTTTAACAAAACAAATTAATATAAATCTAAAATATACAGTCTTTTTTTTTTTAAAGATTTTATTTATTTATCTGAGACAGAGAGAATGAGAGAGACAGAGAGCACATGAGAGGGGGGAGGGTCAGAGGGAGAAGCAGGCTCCCTGCCGAGCAGGGAGCCCGATGCGGGACTCGATCCAGGGACTCCAGGATCATGACCTGAGCCAAAGGCAGTCGCTTAACCAACTGAGCCACCCAGGCGCCCTAAAATATACAGTCTTAACAAACTTGGTCTCCAACTCAAACATATAGCTTGGCATTAAGTAAATATTTAATATTAATTATGAGTTATTGTTGAGGTCTAAAACAGATTCTATTTGATGTTTTATTATGATTGAGACTACTGCAGTAATTGCCTAATTTTAAAATTAAAGTTTATTGTAATTGACAGATTTGTGATGATCCTCAGACTTTATCATTGTTACTTACAGGAGTCCAGTTACTTGCCCTTTTAGTTCCTACTTTGATCTCTTACCTGCTGGATGAAAATTCTTTTGCCTCAGCAAGCACAGCTTCCAAAGATCTTCATGAGTTTGCACTCCAGAATTTAATGCATATTGGACCTCTGTATCCACATGCTTTCAAGACAGTAATGGGAGCAGCTCCTGAGTTGAAAGTACGTTTGGAAACTGCTGTTCGAGCAAGCCAAGCCAGCAAGGCTAAAGCGGCCACCAGGCAGCCAACCCCTACTGTACATTCCGCACCCACGATTAAGCTAAAAACAAGTTTTTTTTAATTTGATATTCCATTCATTTTTATTTATATTGTCAACTGGCAACTAATTAGTGATAGCCACTGTATCATTCTGGGCTGTAGGTTCTACTTTATTTGTATATGGATATTGTATGCTTCTAAGTAGGTTAAGTAAAATAATGCTCATGCCACTCTCTGATTTGGAAGGAGTGATTGTTTTTATCATGTGGTGGATGTGCTCTCATTTTTTTCCTATAATGTTTTCTTTTTTATTAATTTATTTTTTAAATACTGAGCCATAAGCTCTTAAATTTAAGTGCTAAAAACAATTATATCATGTAGTTGGGCAGCCTATTGGTATTGTCAGGAAAAAATAGGTCAATATTCAGCATCTGTCATGAAAAAATTTAATTGAAAAACAAGCAGAATTTAAATTTTAAAGTAACTCAAATAATGAAAAATGTTTCATGGTGTATATAATATCAATAAAGTCACATTTTCTTAGCATTTCTCAAAATGTCCTTACCTTTCTGATAGATCTTTTTACTTTCATATTAGATTACTAAATTATGCTTGTGTGTATTTTAGTGGTTAACTGAATTAAAACTCTCACTGAAAGACCCATTAAAATGTTTCAAATGTGGAATAATGTTCTGCTTTTTTTTTTTTTTGATGGCGAAAATTTGGCCTTGGTTATGTTTTATAATTACAGTACAGAGCATTGAGTCCTGACTATGATGGTTAGTTTCATTCATCAAATATTTATTGAGTGCCTACTGCTCATGAGGCATCAAGCTAAGTGCTGCAGGGCATACAAAAATGAATTCGCCATAATTATGATAATGCCCATCTTTTGTGCAATGGGAATTTTACCCCATCAAATAGATAATTCATGAGATAAGCGTTTGTCCCAGTGTTGAGGAAATTTTAAACACCAGGTTTTACCAGTGTTACAGAGACTGTAGTATCAACAGCAAGTCACCTTTCTGAGTACTCCAGATGCAGACCTGTTTATCATCTGCTGCTGCCTACTCGCCCTCATGCCCTCGCCAGCTGGCAGCTCCCATCCTCTTGCTGGTCTTCTGGGTTCAGTCTTGTAAGCCTCGGTGAGGTGCTTTCTTTCACCTGTTGTCTCACTTTCCTTTATTACAGGGTGGTTTTTTCATTTCTGAGTTGCTTTGCCAAAGTTGTTCTCCTTATTTCGGGGGGAGGTTTTTTGGTAACAGTTGTATGGAGATGTAATTCAGACAACATAAAATTCACCCATTTAAAATGTACAATTCAGTGGTGTTTAGTTTACTCACAACCATCACTACAACCAATTATGAACATTTTCATTACTCCCAAAAGAAACCTCATGGGGTGCTCAGTCAGTTGAGCATCCGACTCTTGGTTTCAGCTCAGGTCATGATCTCAGGGTTGTGAGATTGAGCCCCGAGTTGGGCTCCATGCTCACTGGGGAGTCTGCTCGAGATTCTTTCCTTCTCCTTCTTCCTCTGCCCCTCCCCCAGCTTGCACATGCTCTCTCCCTCTTTCTAAAATAAATAAATCTTTAAAAGGGAAGAAAGAAACCTCACACCCTTTAGCAATCACCCCACAACCTTTCCATTTCTCCCAAGCCTTTCCCTACCGCGGATCTACTTTCTGTCTCCATGAATTCTTCTGTTATGAACATCTCATATAAATGAAATCAGAGAATTTGTGGTCTTTTGTGACTGGCTTCTTGACTTAATGGGTTTTTGTTTGTTTTTTTAATTTGTTTGGTTTTTTTAGCCTTCAAAAACCTTTATCAGGGGATAAGCCTAGTTCTAATGGAAAAAGCCCACCTCTGAAAAAGGAGCTGTGGGTATGTAAGCTGGTCTGATGTACATTCATGACTTGTACATTCATGGTTCAAAATAAAGACCCTCAAACACAAATGGGTCTAAAGCCATTACAACCCAAAAGTATGTGATTCACTTAGATGTGCTTATATTAGCTCTTAAAATATGATCTATGTACAGAGGAGCTGCACCTTCCTCACGATCAGCAGAAGCACATGGCCATTAAAAGGGAGGGAGAGGCCAAAAAAAATGACAGTTTAAATAGGGTATAAGGTTCTCCTCTTGACACTATTCAATAAACATATACCCAGAAGGACAATGAAATAGAATCAATGCCCAGGTGCCTCTCAAAGAGGCAAATGTGATTTGGAACTTTCTAGCACAATACATCTCAACTACTCTGGGTACACACAAAACCAGGACTCCCTACATGAGATGCAAAGGGATTATGCCCACTGGAGTTAGCACCCAGCTCCTGTGCAAGATTCAGCTCCACTGTAGTTTGGATCACTTCACTTACGGAAACAGTGCCTAGCAACAACCCTCATGCCTCATTAACACCACTCTATGGCCCTCACTGACTCAGTGGTGCTTTTTTTTTTTTTTTTTTTTTAATGCATCTGAAGAGGTGGCAAATGGTTGCAACTGCTATAAGGTCACAACACTTCCAAAAGCTGAAAAAGATCTCCATCCGCTGGTGCAGTCTTCTCCCCTATTATACTTCTGCCACCAAAGGAGGGAAAATGGTAGACAAGTTCTTTGCCACTGGGCCTTGCCAAAGTCAATAAGAGAGTTTGTCAAAGGCAGAACTGTTTTATGGGCAAACCATCTCTAGCTGCAAATTTTGGGTTAGGAAGAAGAAGCAAGGCATGTGTGCAAGAAAGAGGTAGGAGTCCCTTTGTCAAGGGTTTGGTGACCCAACCCCAGACGGCCAGCTTGGTGCCAGCAGACCAAGACCTGCCAAAACCCATTGTTCAGACGGAAAAGGAAGAGAAGACACCAAAAAAATATAGTCAGTTCTGAAATTTGCACAGTTGATATTTGTTCTTTGTAGCACTAAGGACTTGAATGAGAATCATGAAACTTGAGGAACACATTCTTTTCTTCAGGATTTAAAAAATTTTATCATGTACCAGAAGACTACATTTAGTATGGTCGGTCTAACAGCTTTTGCTAGAACTTGGTTGTTAAAGCACGCTGCACCCAGCACCGGGAGAACTTCATCTGAGTGGAGTGACTTGTGACCTTCAATGGTCCCCAAGCCGAAAGTCCTGTCCCCAGTTGTGTCTCCCACCTCCACCATTCTGATCAGCAACTTGCCTCATGGTAGCAGGGGACACACCAAATCCTGACACCTCTCTTCTCCTGCTGGGCAGCCAGCAGTACAAAAACAGGTGTGGGTAGAAAAGGTCTTCGTCCCAAGTCCGTTGGGTATCTGAACATTAGGAGGAAATAAAGATCTCCAACAACATTTCCAATGAGCTCATTAATGACCGAGCCTCCCGTCATACAGTTGAATCCAAGGATAACCATGGTAAATAATAGGCTGTAACCGTGTTCCAAACCAAAATGATAACAATCATGTCTCTGTTCAGCTGGGCCCAGACATAAAGTACTGACATGATCAGAGGAATCATCAGCAACTGCATATTCATTGCTAAGCCAGTAATCACGATGCAAATCCAGTTAAAGAGGAGCATGAATACATAGTCGGCTGGCCTCCCATCAAAAGCTCCTGTTTCACATCGTGTAGAATACTGATATAAGAAATAGAAATTGACCAATAAATCCAATTCCCGGAACCACAGGAAAGTAAAAGGTGGCAGTGATTGGCCTCCAAATCTGGAAGCGATAGAGGAAGGCTTCTTCAGACCAGAGGAAGAAGGAGACGGGCTGATGAGACCAGGTTTGCCAACAAGGTCACCGCGACAGTGGTGACCAACCAAGGGCATGTCTGGGATGCTCCTGGGACATCTTCACCTTTTAGGTGGCTAGGATGTGCACAGCCGCCCAACTCCCCAACCCTCACCACACGGTGCCCTCTGTGAGTGAAAGGTGTGGGGGAGGAAGCCGCCCAAGCCAGGGAGCGGAAGGCGGAGATCCCCGGATGTGGCGCCACACTTGACTAGATGTTTTTAAGCTTCATCCACCTGGTAGCATGCTTTAGTACTTCCTCCCTTTCTGTGGCTGGATAATACTCCGCTGTATGTGTACCACATTTTGTTTATCCATTCACCGGTGGATGGACACTTGGGTTGTTTCCACCTTTCGCCTATTAGAAATAATGCTGCTTTGGACAACTGTGTGCCAGTTTCCGGTGGACATATATTTTCATATCTCTTGGGTATACACCTAGGAATGGAATTGCTGACTCAATGATAACTCTTCAGCTTTTTAAGGAACTGCCACACTGTTCTTCAATTGCTTGTTTCTTGTTTCTTGCACATATAACCCCTCTTCACTCACCTATGTATGAAGTATAAAGTTTATTTCTGCTTTGGCTATTTTCTGCTATTCTTGGTACCTCCCAGACTTTTTCCATCATTTCCCACCTTGAGGTAGACTGCACCATGCATTAACAATGATTCTCTTTTTTTCTCCCTCTCTCCCTCAGCTCCTTCTTTCCTCCCTCCCTCCCTTCCTCCCTCTCTTCCTTCCTTCCCTTCCTTCCTTCCCTCTCCCCAGGACTACTTTGTACTTTCTCTATACTCTTCTGAGCCACTGACAACCTAACTTCTAGTTTTCTGTGATAGTATTTATAAAAGAAGCTCTGTTTGAAGAATTATATTTATTAATTTGTTTCACTGCCCAATTCTTGAGATTCTTCTCAACCTGAATAATCATACTTATTCGATTCTGAACATCCAGTATCAAGGAGCTAAAAGGAGAAGCATCATGACAGCCAATGGATTCTTTCTGAAGCATAATCTGAGCAGTTTTAACGTTAAAAGAAAGTATTTTCTATTTACTTTCCAGGTTCTTGTTCATATTGTCCATTTGAATTCTGAATTTAATTAGAGAAAACTAAACTTTGAAGTCAGGTTTCTCTTTTCCAAATAGGTTCTGCTATCAGCTAGGGATAGAACTTCAGAAAACCTAACCTTTTGGGGGCTTCAATTCCCTCATCTATAAAATTAGAGGAAAACTTACTAGGTATTCTACGATCTTTTTGCAAATCTAAAAAGTACATTTCTGTGGATTTATCCTGCTTATTTTTATCCAGAGAGTGAGTCTTTGGCCAGTCCTTTAATATTATTTAGTCTGATTAATAGTTTTTACATATATATAAAATATATATGTATATGTGTATATATACATATATATAAAATAGCTATCATAGTAGGACAGTATAAAATACATTAAATCCAGAGAGTAGTTAAATATTGCAGATTATCACTATCAAGAAGAGCTGCCATTTCTGTGGTGCACCAGGCACTGTGCTAGACACTTTATATCCATTCTTACTTTTCATTCAAACAATGCTAACTGAGGTCTGCAATTAGCCCAATTTTCCCAAAACACATTTAATTATATGAATCACTATGCCTCACATTTTCTTCATTCTTAATTGGAATTTTTAGGTTGTTGCCAGAAATGGCTAGAGTACAGCTATAAATAAATTTCTTGCCTTAATGCCTTCTATCACATGGATTATTTTAAAAACCTAATTTAATCATTACAAACCTATTTCTACTTCTAAATTAATAATAATTATGAAATACAGTTAAATAATTATGAAATTATTTATGGGCTTCACAAAATTTTACTTAAGAATTTCATGTCTTAATCATAATTTCTTAATTATTAGAAACATCATCCTGAGCTAAGTTTTTGGTGCTGTCGTTAAAACAAATATGTGAGAACCATGCATGCACAAGTGACCAGTACAACTGTTTTTTCTTTTCTTCCAGGAGAATTTGTTCACAGCTTTAGTCCTCTATCCACAATTCTCAATCTCTTTTTTCCATTGGAATGCATAGGTTTCCATTCAGACATTGTCGCTCTCATACACATATACCCCATTTGCCCTTTCAATGTAAGTGGATGTAAGTCAAAAGAATCCTTGAAGGGGCACCTGGGTGTCTCAATCGTTAAGCATCTGCCTTCGGCTCAGGTCATGATCCCAGGGTCCTGGGATCAAGCCCCGCATCTGGCTCCCTGCTCAGCAGGAAGCCTGCTTCTCCCTCTCCCACTCCCCCTGCTTGTGTTCCCTCTCTCACTGTCTCTCTCTGTCAAATAAATAAATAAAATCTTTAAAAAAAAAAAGAATCCATGAAAATTTAAGTAAGTCTGTTTGGCTTTTCCAGCTTTTAACTTCAATTGTTCATGCTTTCTTTAAATCTCTTCCTTCTTTCCAACTTATTTCCATTTGTATAGGAAAATGCCTCTCTTATTTGTGGAAAAAAAAAAAGAAAGAGGCATGACTTTAATCTTGCCCAATGAGCATAAGCGTAGAGTCAGGGGGAAAAGGAAAATCATTTTATATATTATTATAAATCAATTTTAATTATAAAATTTGCATTCATTAAATTTTTGGGAAAATTATCATAATTCATACACAGACCAAATTACTGTTAATATTTTAGTCTATTTCCTTCCACATTTGTAATCAACCTGAGGTAGAATGTTGTATCCTGCTTCTGCCCACTTATTTTATAAGCATTTCCCCCATAGAATTGCTCTAATAATAATATGGGATAGACTTAGTAACCATCATCTTTTGATCACTACTTAACATGGATGTACCAGTATCGAATTAGCCATTACCCTTTGCAGGGGGTACTTGGTTTCTAGTGTTTACATTTTCATAAATAATGCTGCATTGACTTTTTTTTTTTAAAGATTTTATTTATTTATTTGAGAGAGAGAATGAGAGAGAGCACATGAGAGAGGGGAGGGTCAGAGGGAGAAGCAGACTCCCCGCCAAGCAGGGAGCCCGATGCGGGACTCGATCCCGGGACTCCAGGATCATGACCTGAGCCGAAGGCAGTCGCTTAACCAACTGAGCCACCCAGGCACCCTGCATTGACTTTTAAAATATGAAACTTTGTAGATTATTTCCTTGGGATAGATTAAAGGGGTTATAAAAATATGGCAGATTTTAAATTTTAAGACATACTGCTGCTGAATTTTAGAAAGTGATGCTTTTTGAACTAACAGATGTGAAAATGAAACCGGGTCACTGTTTTCCAAATTCCAAGAAAATACCTGGGAAGGTCATTAAATCACAAATATTTGGGTATACCTAAACATTTTTTATAAAGGGCATTCTAGTTGACTGTAAATCCTTATGAAGCTAGGTTGAATCACCATAAGGCTTAATAGAGTTTGACTGCTTTTAGTAAAAATACGCTAGTTAAAACAAGGAAGGTGACAGTCCTACTCTATGTACTGAACGATCCAGTGTGTATGTGTGAGGCCAAGGCTTGGGGCTGGGCGATCAGCTTCAGATGCCACATATCAAGAGCAATGACCGACTGATGTCTATCCAAGCCAAGGGATAAAGAGGAACTGAGAATAAGGAAGGGAAGCATGGTCATTCATCTTCAGATGGGTGGACCAGATAGCTGATTGCACCAACAGGTCAATGTCTCAAGTAAGTAGTCTGCAATCAAACGTAAAATGAGAATTTCCTAAGAGAGCTGTTAAAATTGATTGCCTGATGTTAGTGCATTCTTTTACACTGGACATAAACAAGGAGAACTTGAATTCCTGTTTGTCAAAGATTTTGTGGTAAGATGGTCTAATGCTATCTCATTCGTTGGACGATTATTTATGGAACGCCTATATGCCAGGCACTGGGAATAAAATAATGAATAGCCAAGCCAAGAATCGGCCATGATATGTTTACACTCTACCTGGGGAGAGATATAAAATAGTCACAGGTTGCGATAAGTAGTTGGAGGGAATGGTATGAAGTATGGTTTGATAAAGAATAGGCAGGGTTTTTTTTTAAGTTTTTAAAAATTTATTTAAGTAATCTCTACACCCCATGTGGAACTTGAACTCAGGACCCCCAAATCAAGAGTCACATGCCCCTCTGACTAAGCTAGCTAGGTGCCCCAAGGCAGGAATTTCTACATAGGATAGATCTACATAGACTCTCATCTGCTCTTCATACCTGAAATGTGACTACCTACCATTTGTTGTCTCAGAGATTCCTCAAACTCAATTAATTTAAAATCGGATTCTTCACCTCCTTATCTAAAAACTAACTTCTCCACTCATGATCTCCCAATAAATAGGACAACTATTTTATCCTGTTGTGTAAGACATAGATCTCGATATCATCCTTGACAGTTCCCACCTTCTCCCTCACTATGCTTAGTTCATCACCAAGTTTCCTAAATATCTTGTCAAATCCCTCTGAATCTTTATTGCCATTATCACCATCCTAGCAGATCAGCACATCTGGTTGCACTACAGCAAAGTGATGGGTGTGGACTGTAGGGTCAATTTTCCTAGGTTTGTATCTGGCACCATTATTTACAAGCTGTGTAACCTTGGATAAGTCACTCGTCCTCTCTGTGCCTCAGTTTTCACATCTGTGAAATGAAAATAACAATATCTATTTTATAGAGTAGCTGTGGGTGAAATAAATTAATACTTGCAAATGACCTTAAAATAGTGCCTGACCCTTAGAAAACAATTTGGAAATGTCAGTTAATATTATATTTTCCACAAAGAAACAGAGATGATCTTTATAAATTTGAATCTGATACCTTGCTGGAAACTCTCCAGTTGCTTACCTTAGCAAAAAGACCCAATTCCTTAAGGTGACCTGCGAGGCCCTGCATAATCTGGTCCCTGCCTACTTCACCTCCTTACACAGGTCCTATGGCCATATAGTAGTGTCCCTTTCTGTCATATGAAAATAATGTTAGGAGCACCTGGGCGGCTCAGTCAGTTAAGTGTCTGACTCTTGATTTTGGCTCAGGTCGTGATCTCAGGATTGTGGGATCGAGCCCTGCTTCCAGCCCCACACAGTCTCCATGCTCAGCGTGGAGTCTGTCTGTCCTTCTCCCTCTGCTCCTCCCACTGGTCACTCTCTCTCTCTCTCAAACAAATAAATAAAATCTTTAAAAAAAAAGAATGGGGGCGCCTGGGTGGCTCAGTTGGTTAAGCGACTGCCTTCAGCTCAGGTCATGATCCCGGAGTCCCGGGATCGAGTCCCGCATCGGGCTCCCTGCTCGGCAGGGGGTCTGCTTCTCCCTCTGCCCTCTTCCCTCTCGTGCTCTCTGTCTCTCATTCTCTCTCTCAAATAAATAAATAAAATCTTTAAAAAAAAAAAATAAATAAAAAAAAATAAAAATAAAAAAAATAAAAAAAAAGAATGTTAGTGCTTACCTCTTAAGGACATTGTAAGGATCGAGTTAATGCATACAAAATGCATTATTTTTTTCTTTAGTAAATGCTCAGTAAGTACTAGGTATAAAAATGATAATTGTTATTACTTTTCTCTTGCTCTTTATGTCAGGTATATTGGACTTCTTCCAAATGCACTATGTACTTTTCTTCCTCAGGTGTTTGAATTTTGCTTAAAAAGCTCCATTTCACCTTCTGCTAACTAATTTATACTTCTCCTTCATGTTTTAATCTGGTGCATTCTCATAAAAATGTTGCAGCATTAATTTGGCTATTGCCATATCCTAAAAATGCTATTATTTAAATTATTTAAATGATCTTTTTCTCCTGTAACAAAAATGTATGTAGTGGCTCCTTAAGCTTGAATACAATCAGCTTACAGGTTATAATGTTACACATTATTTCATGTGAAAGTGTGTATGAGCTGGTTCAGACCACTCCTCCTCTTGTTACTTCATGTCCTGCAGCTGGGGGGGAAATCTGAGAAAGGAGATAACATAGATAATGGTAGAATTTTCCATTACAGAGAACAACTGCAAGTGCTAAAATTAATACATACTGAACAGCAGTAGCATATTGAGGGCCTGTAGGGAAGAGGGAGAGAGATATACACTACATGCAGAACACATCAAATCTTGTTTGGAAAAAGTTAAGAAAATAGGGGTCTCCAAAACCTGACAAAAATGTAGTGGACCTCTTTAACCTCATTCATCTTTCTTGTTTTTCTGGCACAAAGCCCAGATTTTTCCCTGTCATGTTTGCAAATAATAGTAATAATAATGTACCATATTTGACTTCTTTTGAGAACTGACTTCAGTTCTAGTTTATATTTCAGGGCTATCAGATAGGAGCTTTGTGAGGGGAAGATGCTGTTCTGAGCAATTCAAATCTACATGAAGATTGGGTGTCTTCTTCTGAGCAGAAGCTCCATCTGGAAACCAGTACATCTCTGTTGCATGGTTGGCAGGAAGAGCCAGCTTATAAAAATGTTCTCTCCCTACCCCAAGTCCCACAACGGTTATTTTTATGTAATGAAGATACATGAATAGTTGGAAATTCCATTCCTACCTTAAAAATGGGGGCACCATAGTTATTAAAGAAAAGAAGAGGGAGGAGGAAGACAAGAGCCTGTAGAGTAGAGCTTCCATTCACTGGAAATGTTAAAAGAGAAAGCAGGGGATGGAGTTGATGGGAGAAAGAAAAAGCGTGTGTTCAAAAACCCACTGAAGGTTGGCTTAGAGGAATAGAACCTTAAGTTGGTCACCATCAATATTCTAAGAGAGGTCTTGCTACAGCTTCAGAGCTGTATTATCATTTTAGTCTCCTGCAGTGTTAGCTATATAGATAGTGAAAGCAATCCTGATTTTAGATTTTAAGTATCTCTTCCTCCATATATTAGTCACTACAAAATTAAAATTAATTTTAATTTCAAAATGAAATCTTATTTAATTAAATAATTGAATTTATTTAAATTGTTAAATAAAAGGAAATTTCATTTCATTTATTTATTTACTTATTTTTTAAAGATTTTACTTATTTATGTGTCAGAGAGATAGAGCACACAAGCAGAGGGAGTGGCAGAGGGAGAGGGAGAGAAGCAGACTCCCCACTAAGCATGGAGCCCCATGCACTACTCGATCTCAGGACTCTGGCATCGTGACCTGAGCTGAAGGCAGACGCTTAATGAACTGAGCCACCTAGGAGTCCCAGAGATTTCTTTTTAAAATGAAAATTAAGCAACTCTCTAATTTCAACTACACTCTTCCAAAAGAAAATAATAGTAATAATAACAAAGAATAATAGAGGCGATTTTCCCATCTTATCATGTGACTGTGATGTAGATTTAATTCTTGGACTCAAAGAACATTTTCGAATAATGGAATTCCTTCACTTCACAACTTGTTATTGGCTGTTTTCCCAACCCAGTCATTACCAGACTTTAAATCTAGGAAGGAAGTTTGGAGGCTGAGGCAAGGCAGAGGCAGGGGAGGCAGCAAGGAGAGGTGAGGGCAATAAGGGGGTGGGCAGAGAGTACAGAGGCTGATAAACAGTGGGCTATTGCACACGTCTGTTCCCCAAAGTTCTCTTCATGCCAGCGGAAGCCTATCTCCACTCAAGCGGTCCAGTCTCTGTTCTCTGACCAGAATTCTGATAGAGCCATGACGTTCAATTTGAAGACATTTCTTGCAGCAGTTAAAAAGTCAGTAACTGGTCGTTTTGGAGAGGTTTTTATTTTTTCAATTAAAAAAAAAAATTAAAGTAAACTCTACACCCAACGTGGGACTTGAACTCAAGACTCCTGAGATCAAGAGTCTCAAGAGTCACATGTTCTACCACTGAGCCAGCCAGGGACCCCTGGACAGTTTTTTGTTTGTTTGTTTAAATAGCCACTCATTTTTTTTTTAAAAGATTTTATTTATTTATTTGAGAGAGAGAATGAGATAGAGAGAGCATGAGAGGGGGGAGGGTCAGAGGGAGAAACAGACTCCCCGCTGAGCAGGGAGCCCGATGCGGGACTCGATCCCGGGAGTCTGGGATCATGACCCCAGCCGAAGGCAGTTGCTTAACCAACTGAGCCACCCAGGTGCCCCAATAGCCACTCATTTGAATGAAAAAAAAAAAAAAAAAAAACAAGAGAGAGAACGCAGATGACTTGTCATTTTGTGGAACTATAATCCCCATCCCACATAACACACCCAGAGAAATCAAAAAGAGAAAACACTCCAATTATCTAAATAACCGTTTAGCATTTCACAATTTTTCACTTTAAACTGCTTATACCGATACATAAAACAACATTTAGACAGCTGCTCTCTGTGCTTGGACAGGAAACTTTATTTTTTTGTGTCACAGGTTTTACTAATTATAAAATGAAATGACCAGGAAATCAGCAACATCTTAAGGTCTGAGCCTTAATGGCAAGGCATGGACATTATTTTTTTAAAGATTATTTTAGCTATGCTGAGTTAAAGTTCTAACCAGGGGATGGGGATGAGAAAGAAAAAAGAACAGTTATTGAGCCCCCAGTATTTATATTTAGTTAGTCTTGTGAACTCTGCTACAATAATAGCTATCATTATTTGGTTTATGCTATATGTCAAGCACTATGCTAGGGGACTTAACATTTTTCTCTCATCTAATCTTTTTTTTCTTTAAAGATCTTATTTATTTATTTGAAAGAGAGAACACATATGTGCGCATGCACACACGCGAGTGCACACACACACACACAGTGGGGGAGGGGCAGAGCGAGAAAAAGACTCCCCACTGAGCAGGGAGCCTGATGTGGGGGCTGGATCCCAGGATCATGACCTGAGCCAAAGACAAACGCTTAACCGATTGAGGCACCCAGGCACCCCTCTCTCATCTAATCTTCATGGTAACTTTATAAGGTAAATATTATTCTCATATTAAAAATGACACAATTGTGACTAAAAAAAGTTAAACCATTTGTCCAAGATTTCTAGATTTGGATAATTGTAGAGTGAGGAATAAAATTGAGTCTCTTCTTTCTCAAGATTGCTCTGGCTATTTGGGGTCTTTTATTGTTCCATACAAATTTTAAGATTGTTTGTTCTATTTCTGTGAAAAGTGCCTTTAGAATTTTAATAGGGATTGCATTGAATCTGTGGATTGCTTTGGGTAGTATGGACATTTTACAATATTAATTCTTCCAATCCCTAAGCATGGAATAGTCTTCCATTTATTTATGTCTTCTTCAATTTCTTAATATCTGGTAGTTTTCAGTATACAGGTCTTTCACCTCATTGGTCAAATTTATTCTTAGGTATTTTATTCTTTTTGATGCAATTGTAAATGGGATTGTTTTCATAATTTCTCTTTCTGATAGTTTGTGATTAGTGTATACAAATGCAACATATTTTTGTGTAATGATTTTGTATCCTGCAACTTTATTGGATTCATTTATTAGTTCTAACTTTTTTTGATGGAGTATTTAGGGTTTTCTATATATATAAAGTCATGAAATCTGCAAATAGGACAGTTTTATCTCTTCTTTTCCAATGTGGATGCCTACTCTCACCACTTTTATTCAATGTAGTACTGGAAGTCCTAAACAGAACATTTAGGCAAGAAAGAGAAATAAAAGGCATCCATGTCTTTTTCCTGATCTTAGAGGAAAAGCTTTCAGTTTTTCACAATTGAGTATAATGTTAGCTGTTGTCTTGTCGTAGATGGCCTTTATTATGTTGAGGTACATTCCCTCTATATCTGCCTTATTGAGTGTTGTTTTTTTAATCAAAAATGGATGTTGAATTTTGTTAAATTTTGTCAACATGGTGTATCACACTTATTGATTTGCAGATGTTGAACTATCCTTGCATCCCTGGAATAAATTTCACTTGACCGTGGTGTATGATCCTTTCAATGTATTGTTAAATTTGGTTTGCTAATATTTGTCAATGATTTTTGCATCAGGGATATTGGTCTATAATTTTTTTTTTTTGTAGCAAACTTATCTGGTTTTTGTATCAGGGTAATGCTGGCCCCATAAAATGAGTTTGGAAGACTTCCCTCCTCTTCTATTTTTTGGAAGAGTTTGAGAGGGATTGATATTAATCTTTCTTTGAATGTTTGATAGGAATCACCAGTGAAGCCATCTGGTCTTAGACTTTTATTTGTTGGGACGTTTTTGATTACTGCTTTTCCTTACTAGTGATCAGTCTGTTCAGATTTTCTGTTTGTTCATGACTCAGTCTTGATAGGTGGTATGTTTCTAAGATTTTATCCATTTCATCTAGGTTGTCCAATTTGTTGATGTATAATTGTTTATAGCAGTCTCTTATGATCCTTTGTATTTCTGTGCTATCAGATGTAGTATTTCCTTGTTCATTTCTGATTTTATTTATTTGAGTCCTGTCTCTTTTTTTCTTGGTAGTCTAGCTAAAGGACGTATGGGCTCTTAAATAGCTACCATTAAATTTAATTATGTTTTATAGCATGTTATGAATTTATTTCAGGGAATTGTCAGACATGTCTTCTATTAGAGAGAGAGAGAGAGAGAAAACCTTTTAACATTCACAACTTGTTGGAGTACTTAAATCTTCCAGATGAAAAAATATGCCATTGTGGTGACATTATTGTCCCTTTGGTATTCTGGTAGGTCTGATAAGTAAGAAAGGAAGCAACATGTTAATAGAAAGATCAATGAACTAGCAGTCAGGAATTCTGGTTTCTAGTTTTGGCTGTGCCATCCACTCAAAGCCTCATTGTGGACAAGTCTCAACTTCTTTGGACTTAAGTTTCTTGAGCTGTAAAATGAGAGGACTAGGCAGTGTCTCAAAGGACACTTATAACCAAACTAATTTATGACACAGGGAATTTAGCCAAGCTTGGATCAAACTTTTATTCTAATAAAGAATGAATTCATGAAGCAGAAACATTCAGTAAGTGAGAAAAGAGAGCTTGCCATCTTTATTTGCAACCAGGGCAGATACAGTGTGTTTCCTGTCCTTTCCACAAGTAGCCATGGGAAGGGAGGGGTTGGGGGGAGAGAACAGGAACAGGATGTCCTTCCCTGACATGTCAATAACCAGTCTAAATCTTTAAATTTTTTCATGGCCATCAGGTCTGATATTCCAGAAGTCCATCCCACACAACAAAAGAATTACTAATAACTTGTTATGAGGACAAGATAAATGCTTCATTTCATTTTCATGTTAAATTTTTTTTTTTTTTTTAGGTACCTTTCTTTCATTACTGTTGTAGTGTGAGTTTATAGTGACATAATTTCAGGGACTTCGAAGGATAACATTTACAGAGAAACATTTGAAAGGACTTCGGTGTGCTTTTGGTAGGCTAATATTGCTGAGAGTTTGCAGGTGAACCAAGACAGAAACTAGAAACGGGACAGGTGGAAAGGGAGAAGTGCCTGGATACCTAAGCCAGTTCTAGGGAAGAGAAAGGGACTTTGTTCTTTCAGGCAGTGTTGATTTAAGGCACTGTGAGAATTGATTATATACTTGCCAATGTCCCTTTGATGACAGGAACTGTGTCATTTATCTTTATATCCCCAGCGACAGAAACAACTGACAATCAAATATTTGTTGAGTTGAACTGAGTAAAAACTGCGCGGGAAAAGGTAGGAAAAAGGAGACCGAAGTCGCAGCCTCGGATATCTGAAACTTTACAGGATTTGGATTTACTGCAACACTGACTGCAGGAGAAAGGGACTTCAGGAGTAGCAATGTTTCAGAGGAGGTGCCAACAACCCAGAATTTAGAAGCTGAAAGGGGACTAGTTTAGGAGAGTGATCAGAGTTCCTTATTAGTGAAAACTGATCAGGCAACAGGTTTGAACCCCCAAGAGAAAAAAGAAAGGGGGGAGCGACAGCGATAAGCAGATTGCCAAAACTGAGGAGTGTTTGTGGCCAGAGAAACACTGAAGTCGGAGCCAAAGGGAGAGGATTGTGTTCCAACTAGCTGGAGGATCCCCGCCCAGGAGCCTGACCTCCGAACTTCGCTTTGAGCTTGTTTCTTAACAGAACTACCAGGAAGCCCTGAAAGATGTGCGGCTCGGGCTGGTATCTTGGCGCGACAACTTCCGTGTGTGTGTGTGTGTGTGTGTCTGTGTGTGTGTGTGTGGGTGTGGGTGGTATCTTGGCGCGACAACTTCCGTGTGTGTGTGTGTGTGTGTGCGTGTGCAACAGGGCGCACCGCCCAAGAACTTCCGTGTGCGAGAGGGACTGGCGCACAGCCCGCCTACACCCGCCGGGCGGGTGAGAAAACCCGCGCTCCCAGCCCGGCCGGCCCCCACCGCCGCCGGCAGGGGCGGGCCGGGGCGGGCCGGAGGGCGGGGCTGCGGCCGCGCCCGAG